>NC_051232.1:14601018-14606018 GCF_015220715.1 Pygocentrus nattereri
TTGTATGTAAGCAGATGTAAGAAACAATATGTAAACAGGGCAAAGAGTCACTTCAGTAGCTTGGTATTGTGCCAGTAGTTAAATTGTTATGATTGGCTAGAAGAGGTGTGTTAGATTCAGTGAGAATTAAGTGATCTTAATGTACTTAATATGCTCCTAATATGTTATTTGTGTAGGAGGACAGTAAACAGGCTCAGTTTCTGGCCCTGGCTGTAGTTTACTTCATCTCTGTGCTAATGGTGTCCAAATACAGAGATATTCTGGAGCCTCACAACGATAAGAGAGTCAGCAACCAGCGCTCGCATTCAACACGAAGCACAGGTGACATGCACAACTAAACTTTACTTAGTTAAATGTGAATGCATAATGTTGGTCTAAGCTTTAGGATACAGACTGTACTAAGATGGTTAATATACAATCTGATTTGCACTGGGCTGCAGCTAAGAATTATTGGTAAAATAACAGGATTATTCTTAAACAAATAAATCAAGTCAGTATTGTATTACAGTCTGTTAGAATGACCGTGTGGATCATATGAACATTATAGGGCATTAATAGACTGATTTCAGGTGCTTTATGCATGTCTCACTTGCTGTGCTGACGAATGCTGTGGTCCTCTGTATGTGTAGAGAGTGTCACCTCTGACCTGGAGAATGAAGTTTCTGTCTGTCGCAAAGACTCTGCTGTTGCAGACGAGCGCACTGCCGTCACCCCTGGCAACTCTGAATCACGAAGCGCACCAGACGCGGTGTCTGAGGCCCTGTCTACCTTGTCTTCAGAGGTCAGGAGACGACAAGAGGTCACTGACAAGGACGGTAAGGGTAAGAACGTGAAGGATATCCTGAGGAGCCTGGTGAGCGCACCTGCTGATGACATCATGGTAGATCCCAGCCTGCTGCCCCCTGCATTTCTGGGCACTGTGGGGGATGCTGCCCATGACCAGAGTATCCAGTTCCGCTCATTTGACAGGTCAGTAGCATGTAGCCTATTAAGTGACAGCTCTCTATCAGTTGATATATTAATGATCAGGTACAGTTGAATCCTGGATTTAAGTCTAATACTGCCAACAGTGAATTGCCATCAAATAGATTTTATTTGCATAATATTAATTGGCAGTTGTTCATGTTTATACATACTGAAAAATTTGTAGTACATGCTGAATAATTCACAGTAAATACTGAATAATTTGTAGTAGATACTGATAAATTCATAGTGGATGTTGTGAAATAATTCACAAATAATTCATTGTACATATGCAAATTCATAGAATTTTATGTTAGGGGTTAATTTATGCATTAATAAATGTATTAGTTATTAATTAGTCATACATTAATACATAATTATTGATTAACTATAGTTATATATATGATATAGTTTTATATATAATGATTTAATCTAAAAGTTATACCCCAATAAACTGAATACATAATAAATTAATTAATTTGTTGACTGACAAAATTGATTTGTTGTAAACTGACAAATTAATGATTAGTTTTGATCTAAATCATCGGTCTTACAGATTAGTTATACTTTACTACACTGAGATTAATCAGATAATTTATAGTTATTTTAACTGCCTAGTTAATTTGTAATAAGTAAAGTGAAATAAAGTGACCTGTGCTCTGTGAACACTTTAAAAGAATGTTTAGAGGTGAAAGTGTCAGGCAGTACTGAAGTTCCCATGGTAACGCAGCAGGAGCTGCTGATCTGAGCTCTTCCCTCTGCCCTGAAGCCAATTAAGCACTCAAAACCACAAAGAGAATGTTTCAAACTGCACATGAAAACCGTTTTTGGCTGCGAGTGCAAGGTAGCTTCTCTGAAAGGCTCTCTGAACCGCGCTGTTTCATCTCTGACTCGTCTCAAAGCACGTCCTCCGTGTGCACTCTCATAGCTCAACTGCACGTCTGTCTGCAGGAAAACGCATCAAAACAGCACAAATAGCTGCCTTCAGTGACACGCACGCCTGCCTGAGTGTGTGTGCATTATATGTTTGTCTATTGTGAGAACCGTGCTGTAACACGTCACACTCGGAGTTGCTGCTTTTTCTGTTCACATCTCTTCTGTTTTCAGGCCTTTTCATCACTATTTTCATATTTATAGCTGGTTTGGTAGCAGGGTAATTGGCAATCAAATTAGCTACATATCAGTCCAAACATTAGCTTTGTCAGAGGCAAGTTTTCTAGCAAATCTCTGCTATTCTGTGCTGTTTTGGAAAAAGTGCAGTAAGAATTTACCATTTAACACATGCTGTGATTTTACATAAACTCATAGCTCATTAAAACATACAAAGAAATTGTGTTGAAAGTGCATATTATAAACTTTCAGTTGTCTTGTTTTGCTGTTCTTTAGATTTTTGCTGTTTTTGTCAATTTTTTTATGTTAAAACAAGTAGAAAAGCATCATAGGTGCAGACTCAAATCTGGCCATACAGAATGGAAATCAAATGTATTTGTAATTCAGTATGCATTGTATAATTGTTTAAATTAACAGCAAAACAAAAATAACTCTAGACTTATAATGGTTTAAGGATTAGGGTTATCATCATCGTGATCATCATAGTTAAGGCATACTGTCACGGGAGGCAGAGCCAAAGACAATGGCATGACTGAGATAAAATCAGACTGCTGTTATGTGTGTAGATAAGGAAAAATGACACCTAAACTTGACCTAATCATCAAAAGCAAATTCATACTGCCAAGGTGGGCATCAAAAATGTTTATGGTTCATTCATGTCTTATCTGTGATGGCTCAATACATTCAAGTGACCTTTTGGCTTTGAATGGGTAAAAAATGCAATAGAGTCTGGCTGCAGACATGCGCTCTCTGCCACAATGGCAGAAGCAGCCCAACTTTTGATTGCTTCTGTTTAGCGATATCATCACTTAGTCCATTTTCCGTCCATAACACGGCTAGAGAGTTACGTTTAATGTACTTCCTTATAGAAAAAAACATAGAACCCATTAAAAGTGTTTGTTAGTTCCTGGTGGTTTTAAGTTGTTGCTAATGGTATTCTGTGTTTTCCTGATGGATTGATTTCACAGTGGAAAGGATTTTGATCGTTTAATCAGGTGTTTTGGGACTGATTCTAGATGCATTAGATGGTTGCCATTAGAGGCCATTAGGAAACAATCAAGCCAACTCCCGTTAGGAAGCAAAACCATGAGGTTTTATTCCTAACAGCCCTGCAACACAGTTACGTTGTGACCGTACTATTTTGGTGCCCATGGCGTCATCTGCTTGGTGGTTTTCTACATTGTCACAACATTGAAATGTAATTTCTCAGAAAGTTATGACAACGTTGTCTGACAACTTTCTAGTTGTGACGATGTTGACAAGACAGCAAAACTAATCGGCAGCTACGTCAACTGTACGTCATCACAACCTCCTAGAATCATTAATAAGTTCTATTTTAATATTTTAAAAGCATTTTTGTTTTTTTCTGCAAATAAACCCAACAATGTCTTATTGTCAGGGTTGGTTTTATTTTGAAAGTTTCCATATTTAATTATCGTATTATCAGTACAGCAACGTTAATATACATTCAGTGTAGCTCTTGTTGTCCAGCAATATGTGCTTTGCTGTTTTTCCCAATAAAAGAGACAAAAAAAAACCCTGCTGTGGCAGAGCATACACTGATGTCATCAATAAGCTGGCGGTGCATGTCAGGCTGAGAGTGCATGCATGCAGCCAGACCATTCTCAGAAAATGACATACTCTACTGGACCAGTTACATTTTTTAAATGCAGCTGGAACTTCAGATTCAAACACTGGTGTGCTAGTAATGAAATAAAAGCTTTTTTAGCAACAACAGAACTGTATGAATCACATGCACATATATTGAGTTTACAGAGACATGTAAACAGTGCTTAGGGTTTACAGATATATACTTGGACTTAACTTAATACTTACTGAATATTTGTTGAATATCAATGTATAATCTAACTATGAAGTCTCATCATTTCCCTTTCTGTCTATCTGTAAGACATTCATACAATGCAGTGTTTATCTGTGGAGTGCTTTGTCAAGTATCAGTAGCTGCTCATGTCTGCTCAGGGATTACTGTGACTCCTGAAGGCAGAGGAGCTGGAGAGGATACGCTCACAACTACAGTGCTGTTAGCTTTACAGCAGTTACGTTTACCGTCATTAGCTCCACTGCCTTTAACGACCTTCAGCTCCACTGCCTTTAACGTCCTTCAGCTCCACTGCCTTTAATGTCCTTCAGCTCCACTGCCTTTAGCTTCATTTAGCTCCTCTGCCTTTAGCTTCATTTAGCTCCTCTGCCTTTAGCTTCATTTAGCTCCACTGCCTTAGAGCTTCATTTAGCTCCTCTGCCTTTAGCGTCATTTAGCTCCTCTGCCTTTAGCTTCATTTAGCTCCACTGCCTTTAGCTTCATTTGGTTCCACTGTCTTTAGCTTCATTTAGCTCCACTGCCTTTAGCTTCATTTGGTTCCACTGTCTTTAGCTTCATTTAGCTCCTCTGCCTTTAGCTTCATTTAGCTCCACTGACTTCAGCTTCATTTAGCTCCTCTGCCTTTAGCTTCATTTAGTTACACTGAATTTAGCTTCATTTAGCTCCTCTGCCTTTAGCTTCATTTAGCTTCACTGCTTTTAGGTTTGTATCATTTAGATTAGCTCCACTGCCTTCACTTAGCTCCACTGCTTTTAGCTTCATTTAGCTCCTCTGCCTTTAGCTTCATTTAGAAAAACAGGTAGCTTCCTGATTATGTTGCAGGCTGTGAAGTGTTGACAATATTGTAACATTAGTGGCAATCCCCACCCCCATTTATGGAGATCTGCACAAGCACAGTAACCAGAGCAGCCTGCAAATTCACATTTTTATATGTTATTTGAGCCAGATGCTGCAACCTATTTAGAAAGGTTTTGGCAGATCTTACCAGTGATTTCAAATATGTGAAACACTACTTTGATCTTCACTTTTGAGTTTTTGAAATAATTACAAAATTACAGCAGGTTTTTTTTTTTGATTGCCAGTGATA
>NC_051232.1:14611018-14648518 GCF_015220715.1 Pygocentrus nattereri
TCATATTTTGGGGTTCTTTTTTGGAAATGAAAACCATGCCTGGTTGCGTGTTGTGAATGTTTAATCCAGGCATGTCTGTCGTGCCTGGCTTAGCCTCTGGACCACCTCCAATACCACTTTAACTTCTTAAACAGTCTGTCCTGAGCAGTCCTTATCTTAAATCTCTGCAGGCTCCTCTGTGATAGCTCCTCCGTCTGAGCACAAAGCCAGTCTCCTTCAGACTGCAGCTGGTGATTAAACTGAGTGCTCCACACACTGTCAGCACCGATAAAGAGGCCACTGGCCCCCTGGAAAGGCCAGCTCTCTGTCAAGGCCTTCAGTAGATAACTGTTCTCTCCAGGAGCACTGGTCTGCTAAAGGAATAGAGCAGAATTCAGGAGGACAGTGATGTTCCACTGGAAGCTTTGGTTTCCATTATCGAGGTCAGAGTCAGAGTAGAATGATTAATGTATGGAACTAAATGACTCTTATCACATGCTGCTCAAACATGAGCCCGTAAGTTACTGCAAAGTTTTAAAAAACTGAAATCACTCGTTAAATTAATGGGTATTAATGGGTATTTTTTCGCTTGTTATAATGAACTGTATTGAACAATAACAATAGTTACTTGTTGATTTAAATGATGTAATGGAATCAGACATACAGTAATCAGAATCATAGGATAGATTTGAATGCATCAGTGCTGACCGGCACATTGGAGCAAATGAGAGAAACAGTACTTTTAATCTCTTTTTCTTGCTTTTGTTTAGTGTTAAATGTTGACACATCATTGTAGTCTTATGTAATCGTTTTTTTTTAAAGCAAAAATATACTTTTTTTTCTCCTTCAGCCTGAAACCAAAAGTTCCAGTTTTTGTTTTTTGTTTTGTTTTGTTAATTTTCCCAATTTTTTTTTCATGTCCGGTTCCACCAGCTAACTAGATATCCCCCAATCACTCAATACTAATTGCACGAGGAGAGTGTGGACTACTTTATGAACTACCACTAATGCAACGTAATTAGATAGCTCAACACACTTGGAGGAGAACATTAATGGCTAATTCTGTTACATCAGTTAACACATATCATGACTCGGTGATAGGGCTGAGGAGCAAACCCCAGCCTACCCATGATCAGACCAACCCTGAGATAGGTGCCCCACTCTGGAGCCCCTACTTTTGACTGTTTTAAGTCTAAATGTTTTGGTGGCCAAAATTTTGTGCATGCCTAGTTATAACATTGTTTTTAATGTTTTTCAATATTTCTAGAATCTAGTGCTGCTAGACAGCACTTTCCCCATAAACAGATGCCAAAATAATTTCCTTTTGTTGTACTGCATGAGTATATTGATTTATTAGAAAGCTTGCTGAAGCTGTGATTGGTCAGTATGAAACACTGTTTGATTGCTTGATTAAGCCTTGGTTTTAGGCTTTTTTCCCCCCATATAACAAACCTGTGATATCAGTTTTTCAAAGACAAATATCACAAAAAAGACAACAAATATATTGTTTAGCTGTAGTAAAATTACAAATTGAAAAGTACTGTGATTAGGGGGCTCATTTGAATGTTGCATCCATATGCAATATCATTATGGAAAAGCCCAATAATGGAATAACAGCTGGCAAATGATATATCATGCTGGCTAGCTTGCTAACTTGCTTACCACACAAATTGCCTAAGGTCCAACATTGTCAGAAACTCTGGGCAACAATTGTTCAATCAAGACATTGGGCCTCATTCATCAACTGTTCCTTAGAAGAAATTTCTTTATAATACCTACAGTTTTTGCAAAGATTCTGACATTCATCATTGTTTTCTTATTTGGGGCTTGTTCTTAGGTAAGAAGAGAATCAACAATTCTGCACTTTAGTAACACGTCATGAATTTGACGTAAACTTTTTCTTAGGGCCTTTCTCAAGAACAAATTTAAGAAAAAACAGGAAGATATTAATGAAGCCAGTTGATGGTGTATTTTACTGCTTTCTAGTTATATAACTGTTTGTTTATTTTGAGTCAGTCCTTGATTAAGACATTACACAAATAAAATATTTTTTATTCTTTATTATTGCTTGTGTTATACCTCATTATACTTTTCTAAGATGCTCCATAGTGTCCAACACTCTACAGCACTCTGGATGACCTGTGTAGTGGCTTTTAACGCTGTATAAACCCATAATGCACTGCCACTGGCCTCCGAAGCTCAATCAATCACAAAGTTTAGAGGGTTTAGTGACGGGCGCAGGGAGGCCATCGATTGGCTGGAAGATAGATGCTGCTGTTCTGGAATGTTCTTGGTCAGGAAAACGGGCTCTAATTATGCTAACGGAGTAAATGGCTTCCCAGTGCTACGCTAGCCTGAGCTGTGTCTGATTCTAAATTACATTACATGCTGTGTATTTAGCATGTATCATCATAGCGATCGTTATGTAGCTCAAACCTAAAGAGGGCTAATGGGTTTTTGACAGAGTGCCTGATCCACTCCCACTGCTTTTTGCCTGGATATAATCATCTGCTGTTTGGAGCTCAGGTTTATTTACGATTTACCATTATGTCTCCTCTCCAGTGGTTTACTTCATGTGGCCGACATTTTATTTTGTTTTAAATTAGCCTGATTTGAGATGAAAGTGGCTATTATAAGCCAAAGCATAATAAAATATCATAATTGAGTTTTACATTAGTCTTGGAAGGGTCTTTGCCTTATTGGTATTTTGATCCATTCTGCTATAAAAGAAAAAACAAGACTTGCATTTTATTATATTTCAGCTAAACTTTTTTTCTTGTATTTATTCATTTCGACTTTCCTTTTGATTTTTGCTTGTTATAATCTAATAAATGCTTTGTAACTGTGTATTTTAGCGATTTCTTTTGTAAAATTGTTTTACAAGTGCTACATCAATACATTAATGATAATAATAATAATAATAATAATAATAAAATAATAATCCTTCTTTCTTTTTTTGTAGAAGTGTTGTTGTGGCACCTAAGAAAGGAGGAGTGCCATCACCTGCTTCAAGCTCCGTCTCAAGCTCTGCTGTCGTCCAGTCAGCTGCCACTGTGCCTGCAGGTGGAATGCCAGTAAACAGTGTGTCAGTGGTGTCTGAAGGTGACTCCGCCCACAGCATTACTGTTGAAGCTACTGCTGGTGAGTATGTTTATACAGTTGTTCTTAGCTTATCTCAAAGTAAAGAGATATTTGGATTTTGAAGATGGCCATAATATTTAGCAATATTTGAACTTTAATTTAAACTGGAGTTCAGCCAAGTGTGTTAGTTATTAAAGTGAAAAGACCACCAAGAAACACCATCAGTGTCAAAAGGAATATTCATATTTCATAAAAGCTGAATTTGTGTGCCTGAGCAGCAAAAAAAACGATCTTAACATATTTTATTTGTTCTTTTTAGAAACCATATCATCTTATTTTAATCTGAATTTAGTGCAAATGAGGTTCATCACAATGGCAAAAAAAACCCTTAACATTTTTTTTTAAATGAACATTTTCTCATTTGAAGCTGAATTTACCAACCTTATTTGTCAAAACGCCAAAAGATGATAAAAGAAAATGATGATGATAATGCTGATTAATACTCCTTGAGTTCAGATCACATAGTGTTTTTCTTAGTTATTGTTATTAAAGCAATTCTTGAAATAGAAGAGATATTCAACCTAAATGCCAAAGACCTTAGATACGTGGTAGAAAAAAATGTGATTGATTAGGGGACTCACTTGCATATTCCAGTTTCTCTGTGATGTATATCATTAATGAAATGGCTAAGATCACAACCATGCTTAATAAGTAGAAATCTGTGTTTTTCTGTTTTGTTTGCAGTTAGGTTATATCTTCTTTCCTTTGTTCTTTTTGTGCTTCTGAAGCTCACACTCCTTGAGAGGATAGACCTTTTTTCTTTTCTCTCTCTCTCTCTCTCTCTCTCTCTCTCTCTCTCTCTCTCTCTCTCTCTCTCTCTCTTTCTGTGTATGAGAGCAGCAGGGCAGGCCCCAGCTGAATAGAGATAAGTTAATTTACTCAGGGCCATTTGAAGTGGCTACTTCATCTCAATGCTGGAGTCTCTCTGCAGGAACACATGTTGGAGCTTTAAAACGAGCTGCTGTCCTGCAGCCCGGAAAATTCCACACAGTTATCACCGCTCCGAGGCACAGCATGGTGGTGGTGATGGTGTGCTAGGGGGTGTGGATGTTTGAGAGGGAATATGTGTTGCTGTAAAACTGCTTTGTGGCGAAGCAGTTATACACCAAATATGTATAAAATATTGAAATAAAAAAAAAAACAAAGATATTAAACATTGTTTTTATCTGTGTAAATCACGTTCAAATAATGGACCACGTTTAATTGTACTGGAATATGTAGATATACAAAATGTGGGAATGTAGTGGTAGAATTTATTGCATCCAATTATATTGTAACGTATCAGATTGAATAGCACTGTATTTTAACATTTCAAATCAAATCGCATTGTGTTGTAACATATAGGATTTTATCCTATTGTGTTGGTTTGTATATCATTTCGGCTTGTGTTGGATTTGATCAGATTGTTTTGTAACGTATCAGATTGTAAAAAAAATCCTATCATATTACGTTGCAGTGTATCAGATTTTGTTATATCAGGTTGTAAGGTATTGCATTATAACCTGTCAGCTTGTAACATCAGATTGCCTTGTGTCGTATTATGAGGTATCAGGTTATATTATATCAAATATCTCAAATTGTATTGTACTGTAATGTATTAGGTTATATTGCTGTAGTGTATCGGATTGTATTGTGACATCGTATTGTAGCGTATTGTATTGTAACGTTTCAGATTGAATCACTTTGTAGTGCAACGTTTTGGATTTGGAATCTCATTGTGTTGTATTTTATTGTATCGTAACCCATTGGATTTTATTGCATTTTAACATATTGGATTTTATCATATTATATCGCAACACATTATATTGAATTACACTGTTGTATGATGTTTTGGATTATAATATATCTTATTGTACTGTATTGCAACAAGTCAGATTTTTTCGTATAAGGTTTTATTGTATAAGTAATAAAGTAGACCTAGAGAGAGAATAGAGCCTGTCGCATACCCAAGGTCGCCTTAAAATTGAAGGGGGGGGAAAATGGCAAATTAGAGGGAGTCACCATAATATTATGTTGTATTATTTTAGTATATTTTGCATTACTTTATATTATACTGTGTTTGATTGGATCACGGTGTATTGTAACATATCAAGCCATATTGCATCAGAGAGTATCACATTGTATGGAATTTTTTTTTATCTCTTTGTTGTGACTAAAGCATTAGATCAATGTTAGATCAACGTTTTTGCTCAGGGTTTCTGTGTTGCTAAGGAAACCAGTCTGAATACATCGAATTGAGATACCACATTATCGTATTAAGCTGAAATATTCATTTTTTGAATCATTACACCTCTAATAAATAGTATGGATAAAGCAAACATCTTTAAATCAAAGGAACGAATAAGGAAAAATGTAATGACTAAATCCAGATACATCAGAGATCTATACTCTTATAAACACTCTCACACACTGCAAATTCATGAATGGCTGAATCAATCTGTCCATAATACAAAATGGTCAAATTATGTTTGAAGTGAAAAGTCAACTGATCCTTTACAGAGAACATACTGCAAACACAACTGCTGTTTATTTACTGAATTTAATATATTGGATAAAAAAGGGGGTGTTAAAACTTTTGCATATGACCATGTATTCAAGTAAGACTAAACATAATTGATCCTTTGAGTAATTACTGCAGCTTTGATTTCCAGGCTTTGATGTGTATGTATGTAATTTTGTGTATGAATATGTCTGCTTGTGTGTAGTGTGTGTAATGAGTTCATGTTCTGTCTGTGCTCTCCACAGGCGGAGCAGCAGCCAACCTACCATCTGTTCCAGCCCTCTCCCCAACCACGCACTCCACTACCCCCAACATGAGGTAATACATCACATTATGGGGGTGGGGGTGGGGGGTTGGGAGGTGAAGGCCAAATGTAGTCTTGATCTGGTCTTTTTTTAACTATTTTTTAATATATAATTTTATTTTGTTTGTATGTTTGTGTCTGTCGTTAAACCACTTTTTCGATCTATGTTCGATATTCCTAGTATTTTTAGGTTTGTTTTCCAGTTTTTTATTTGTTTATTTATTTATTGCACTAAATTCCATCAGTATGTTTAGTTCTTTTTTCTTTTTTTGGTGTTGTTTTCCATTTATTTATTTTTATTGTTTGTTTATTTACTTTATATTTCTGATTAATACATTTAATTTGGTGGCATGGAATAATCAATGTTTTATTCACATAGAACATGTAAAACAACAATTATTTTTCATATAGGCAGAATCATTTTCTTTTGATAATTTCTAATAATGATATTTTTAAAGTGATTTGTTGAATCTTTCTCACTCTCTCTCTTTATCTCTCTATATCAGTATCTCAGAGAGGTTGGAGCATGCTCTAGAGAAGGCTGCTCCGTTACTGAGGGAGATCTTTGTGGACTTTGCTCCGTTCCTGTCCCGAACTTTACTGGGGAGCCACGGCCAGGAACTGCTCATTGAGGGAACTAGTACGTGTATATACGTGTATACACACCAACACCATTCTCCTGCACCTAGATACCGCCGTTCTCCACCCAAATACCAACATTCTTCATCAAAGACCATAAATATCCACCAAAACACCATCATTCTCCAACAAATACCACAGTTCTCCTACAAATCACCTGCATTCTTCACAAACACCATCATTCATCTCCCAAACTGTACTATTCTTCATCAAAGACCATTCCCCAAAACACCACCATTCTCCATAAAACACCACCATTCTCCAACATCACTATTCTCTGCCAAAACAACACCATTTTCCACTCAAATGCCACCATTCTTCATCAAAGATCAACAGGAACCCCCCCACCTTCATGAACAGTCCAGTTCCTCTTAATGCTGTTGTTCGCCTCTGTAATGAGGTCTGAGCAGTGAAAGTGTCAGTGAGTATGTTTTTAATAGGTGATGAGAACAGCACTAGGTTTATAGAGCGGAGGGGTCAGAGGTCAGTGTTTGGTGTTACCAGTCAGAAAGGAAAAGTCACTTATAATGTCTATAAACTCCTTTATTTTCTTATTGCTCTCTGTTCTCTATGTCTCTTTTGAAAGGAAAAATAGAAATGATCCAAAATTACTTGTAATGAAGGTCTCGTTACATTGATTCATTTTCATTGTCTTTTTTTCTTGTGTAGAATGGTTTGTCTGGTGGTTTGTCTTCTCTCTCTCTCTCTCTCTCTCTCTCTCTCTCTCTCTCTCTCTCTCTCTCCCTCTCTCTCTCTCTCTCTCTCTCTCTCTCTCACCCCCCCCCCCCTTTTTTTTTGATGACCCTTGGCTCTTCTTTGCTGGTGCTGTGGATCAATAGGACATATGCTCACTGCACTTTGCTTGGTGTAATACAAGGCTTAAATATGTATTAGTTTACAGTAACATCATGTTGGTTCATTAGGGCCATCAATACTGCTGCCCCCTGCAAGATGGTGTAGAATTAGCTCACCAACACATGCTGCTGCTTTTTTTTTTCTTGTGTTCAAATAAAACAGTAATCCACAGAAGGCAATATGCTACACTGATTTTACCACACGCAAACTCTAGGGTACTCTAAACTTGACCTCTAAGGGTCTGGTGACCATATATACTGAATTGTTCAAGGTAGATAATGCAGTTTCTAATAAATACTTAATAATTCCTAGTAGGTACTGAATAATTCATGGTATATACTGAATAGTTAGTAGTAGATGCAGAATAATTCATGGAAGATGCTGAATAATCCATCATAGAGACTGAATGTGATATTATATATTGAATATAGTGTATATATACATAGTATATAATTAATTCATAGTTGGTCCTGAATAATTCAGTAAGTACTTGAGTTCAGTAGTTCAGTTGATGTGTTATGCCATCCTGTGTGTATCAGATGTGCGCATATTGACTTTTTTTTTTTTTCCCTCTCTCTCTCTCTCTCTCTCTCTCTCTCTCTCTCTCTCTCTCTCTCTCTCTCTCTCTCTCTCACTTATAGGTTTGGTGTGTATGAAGTCTAGCAGCTCTGTAGTGGAACTGGTCATGCTACTGTGTTCTCAGGCAAGCTATAAATTTCCGTATCATTCCATTCCTCTGTCATTTCTTCTCTCTTCTTTTCACCACATCATTCCACCATTCCCCTCACCTCTCCTCTATTGTTCATTTTGTTTGTTTGTTTTTTTTCCCATTTCCTCTGTGCCTTTGTTTTCTTCATTAGTGTAAATTTGTTTCCTCTCTTATCTCTGTATAACACCTCCTCTCAGTGTGCACAGAGATGGCAAAGTCAGGGAAAAAATGGTGATCGTGTCAGGTTTAAATAGTGCCACTATGAGTTCAGGGTTAAAGGTCATAGCCCTGGGCATACAACCCCTGACCACGGGTAACAGTCTGTGAGGTGTTCTGCGAGAGGATAATGCCGAATTGATGTTGTTTTGTTATTGATCGAACTCCACAGGGCTTTGTGTTTGGCTGTGTTGCCGAGTTTATTTAAGGTTCTGCTGTAGATCCATGAATATAAATGAAGGGAGGATAGCAGGTGGATTTGCGTGTGAATCAATGCACTCACCTGCACTAATGTGCTGCTTTACTGTGTTTTTGTGGATGTATGCGTGATTAATTGATTCTATATATGTGTGGTTAGCGAGGAATGTTGTAAAAGGGTGTAGCAGCGCTGTACTTAAAATGTTTGCAGCAAGTAAAACAGGTGCTAGAAAGGTTGTAAGTGTGGTAGCTTAAATATGTATGGTGTTCTAAAAATATAATGCTGAGATAGAAATATAGAAAAGTGAACTTAAAAAAATGAGCTGGATGTAAAGGATTTGAATTTGAGTGTTCATTTTGAAAAAATGTGAATTTTG
The DNA here is from genome assembly GCF_015220715.1 of Pygocentrus nattereri. NCBI lineage: Eukaryota > Metazoa > Chordata > Actinopteri > Characiformes > Serrasalmidae > Pygocentrus > Pygocentrus nattereri. The sequence continues at coordinate 14,619,937 of NC_051232.1, forward strand.
TGAAACTGAATTTTCCAAAACTCATTTTTCCCTGCAAAATTCATATTTCCGGCAAAGGCTCCTTGAAGTGTCAGGTAGCACCTTTGTGCGTCTTTGCATAAGAGCAACTTATGTATGAAACTCACGCTAGCAGGATTTTGCGTATAGTAGCTATCACAGATTTCAAAATGGGACACAGCATAGTGTTTACCTGAAGACAGAGGTCAGCTTTATTTAATATGAGTTTTAGTGTAATTAGTTAATTGTAAAAAATGAAAATGATTAAGACTAAAGATAAAAGCAAAGAAAGTAAGCACAGCCAAAGGTGCCTCAACCTGTGAATCCAGAGACATCTTTGGGCTTTATCAATTTTTTTGGGTTTTATCAATAGAGAAACACTAAAATCCCAAATCACTGGCTAGCTTTACATATTAGTTTAGCAAACAGCATTCGCATGTTTTGTACAAACATCTGGATTAATTTATTTACTTGATGGACCACAACTACCACAAATATTATAACTGAACATGCTTTACACCTCACATGACTGCTGAGGAGATGGCTTGGGCAGATGGGAAATTTTGCTTAATTTTGCATGTTGTGAAGTTCTAGGGCCTTTGTTTTTGCACAAGATTGGTTTCTCCTATACTGTTGCATTGTACAGCCTGCTGTAGATGTAAAAACTAACTAAAACCTAATTTTGTAGCTTGTTGAGTCCTGGGTGTACGCCATTTTTGTTTGTGGTTGACTGATGCGTTTTAAAGACTATTTTCTTTATTTACCAGTGTACTTAAAGTTTACAGTGAAAGACTTCCTCAACCCATTGGCTAGGTTTTCGTTGTGCACCCATAACTATCCCAGTGGCTGGGTAACCGACAAAAGAAAAAAATACTCAAACTATCCAGCCCCTTAAAATAACACAATAAATTGTCCCAACTGGCTCAAACCAGGCAGACTAAACAGCTGAGCAGTTTTTACTGAGTAATGTTCTGACTGCTTAATATACTCATAACTCATAAGTTTTATAATTTAAACCTAGTGACATGCAGAGGGACAAATTTAGGGCAAAATACAAAATGTACCTGGTTCGAAATACAGTTGTTTGCCTCATGGCACAGATAAAAAAAAAAGCAAAACAACCTAACTCACTCTAAATGTAGGTATTGTGATATAAACTGAGCCATGTGTTACTGTTTCTCATTAGGTTAAATATGATTTTTTGACAAATTTATGAGTGAAACACTGCAGTTTTGTTCTCTTTTGTGTTTAAAAATAACAAAATTCATTCTGCACTCCCTTTTTTCCTCTCTTAATTTCTCCTGTGGAGCAGTCACGCCCACTGAACCCCAACACAGAGGAAAAAAAGGGAAATGACACGCTCTAATGCCCCAATTTGTCATTTCTGTCATGCTGTTGTGTAATGCTAATCTAATCAAAGTGGCGAATCAGAGTTCTTCTGGATATTCGACGGGGAAAACCGCTCTGGGCTGAGCACTGGGTAAGTGCTGATTCGACTCGGACCAGGCTGCTCTGCTGCTGTTGATTACTTCAATAAATCATTTGGGCAAAATTCTCTCACAGCTGATGCAAATGTAATTTTGTTTTTAGGGGAAAGTTGGCTTCTGCTCACAATGGGAGGGAAGGAGGCAGGACAAACTTAAACGAGCTTCGTGTTTTTGTTCAGGCCTAAAATAAATTGAAAGATAATTAGTTTTTAAAGATCATAGTTTTTTCCTGACCATCATATTTCTGTTTATACATTTGTTTATTCTTCCATTTTTTTCACTGTTTATGGATTTATTTAGAAGAGAAGAGATGAAACGTGATAGGTTTGAGTGATTTTAAAGAAATGTATTTTTAATAATTACAATACACGTTTTTGACAAGAAGCAAGTGTATAGGCCTAGTTAGTTTATTTCTTGATCTTTATTTGACTGGTGTAGTATTTTTTTTAAATCTCAAACCTTTATTTTCTTCTCAAAATATCCTTAATTATCAAATTGTGAAATCAGTAAGGAGAGTCATATTGAACCATGAGCAGAATTTGTCATTACTATTTAAATTTGCTTATGAAGTGCAGGAAGCATGATATATATAGTCCATATGTTTCTCTGCATACTTTGTTAGCCCCCTTTTACCCTGTTCTTCAGTGGTCAGGACCCCCATGGACCCTCACAGAACAAGTACTATTTGGGTGGTGGATCATTAACATTTACATTTACAGCATTTAGCAGACGCTCTTATCCAGAGCAACTTACGAGATGTGCTTTGTCTGTCTAGAGAAAGTATCTTTAATAGTTAACAATAGGTTAGAGAAAAAGACAGTTCTGAGCTCAGCTACTGCTAAATACAAAAGTCACTGTAGGTACCCAGAAAAAAGGAACAGTTCCTGTGCCATGCAATACGATACAATACAATACAGTAAACTACAATACACCGTGCATTCAACGATAAAGTAAACTACAAAACACAGTGCAATACAATAAAATATGATATATAAGCGGAGCACAATATATTGCAAACAATACTTAATTCAATCCTCATTTAAGTGCTGTGTGAAGAGATGTGTCTTCAGTCTGCGTTTGAAGACAGCAAGAGACTCTGCTGTTCGGGCAGCCAGAGGAAGTTCATTCCACCACTTTGGTGCCAGTACAGAGAACATTCTCGACGATTGTCTTCTACATGCCTTGAAGGATGGTGTGACAAGCCGAGCTGTACTCAAAGCTCGAAGGGCTCGTGGTACAGTTTGAGATTTCACCATTGCCATCAAGTAGCCATCAAGAGGCTCGTCCATTTTTGGCTTTGTAGGCAAACATTAGGGTTTTAAATATGATGCATGCAGCTACAGGAAACCAGTGAAGGGAGCGCAGCAGTGGGGTAACGTGGCTGAACTTGGGCAGATTGAAGATGAGCCGTGCTGCTGCATTCTGGATGAGTTGCAGAGGCTTGATGGCCTGCATGGGAAGACCCTCCAAGAGAGAGTTGCAGTAGTCAAGTCTTGACATGACTACTAGCATGACTACTAGCTAGACTGCACTAGCACCTGGGCGGCCTCTTGGGTGAGGAAGGGTCAGATCCTCCGGATGTTGTACAGGATATATGTGCATGACCGAGTTAGGTTCGTGATGTGAGTTGAAAACGATAACTGGCCATCCAGTGTCACACTAAGACTTCTTGCCTCTCCAGACAGAACAGTCAGAGTTCTTGAATGAGACGGTGAGATCGTGATGAGGAACTGTAGTTGCAGGGATGAATGTCAGCTCAGTCTTGCTAGGATTAAGCTCAGGTGGTGAGTTGCCACCCATGAAGAGATGTCAGACAGACATGCTGAGATGCGACTGGAAACCTGTGTGTCAGAGGGTGAGAAAGAAAACATTTGTTGAGTGTCCTCAGCATAACTATGATAAGAGAAGCCATGAGAAGATATTACATCACACATTAGGACTGGTGTGTGTGTGTGTGTGTGTGTGTGTGTGTGTGTTTGTGTGTTTTTATATATATATATATATATATATATATATATATATATATATATATATATACTGCTCAAAAAAATAAAGGGAACACTTAAACAGCACAATACAACTCCAAGTAAATCAAACTTCTGTGAAATCAAACTGTCCACTTAGGAAGCAACACTGATTGACAATCAATTTCACATGTTGTTGTGCAAATGGAATAGACAACAGGTGGAGATTATTGGCAATTAGCAAGACACACTCAATAAAGGAGTGGTTCTGCAGGTGGGGACCACAGACCACTTCTCAGTACCTTTCTGCTTTCTGGCTGATGTTTTGGTCACTTGTGAATGTTGGTGGTGCTTTCACACTTGTGGTAGAATGAGACGGACTCTACAACCCACACAAGTGGCTCAGGTACTGCAGCTCATCCAGGATGGCACATCAATGCGAGCTGTGTCTGTCAGCGTAGTGTCCAGAGCCTGGAGGCGCTACCAGGAGACAGGCCAGTACACCAGGAGACGTGGAGGAGGCCATAGGAGGGCAACAACCCAGCAGCAGGACCGCTACCTCCGCCTTTGTGTAAGGAGGAACAGGAGGAGCACTGCCAGAGCCCTGCAAAATGACCTCCAGCAGGCCACAAATGTGCATGTGTCTGCACAAACGGTTAGAAACCGACTCCATGAGGATGGTATGAGGGCCCGACGTCCACAGATGGGGGTTGTGCTCACAGCCCAACACCGTGCCGGACGCTTGGCATTTGCCAGAGAACACTAGGATTGGCAAATTCGCCACTGCTGCCCTGTGCTCTTCACAGATGAAAGCAGGTTCACACTGAGCACATGTGACAGACATGACAGAGTCTGGAGATGCCATGGAGAGTGATCTGCTGCCTGCAACATCCTTCAGCATGACCGGTTTGGCAGTGGGTCAGTAATGGTGTGGGGTGGCATTTCTTTGGAGGGCCGCACAGCCCTCCATGTGCTCGCCAGATGTAGCCTGACTGCCATTAGGTACCGAGATGAGATCCTCAGACCCCTTGTGAGACCATATGCTGGTGCGGTTGGTCCTGGGTTCCTCCTAATGCAGGACAATGCTAGACCTCATGTGGCTGGAGTGTGTCAGCAGTTCCTGCAAGATGAAGGCACTGAAGCTACGGACTGGCCCGCCCGTTCCCCAGACCTGAATCTGATTGAGCACATCTGGGACATCATGTCTCGCTCCATCCACCAACGCCACATTGCACCACAGACTGTCCAGGAGTTGGCGGATGCTTTAGTCCAGGTCTGGGAGGAGATCCCTCAGGAGACCATCCGCCACCTCATCAGGAGCATGCCCAGGCATTGTAGGGAGGTCATACAGGCACGTGGAGGCCACACACAATACTGAGCCTCATTTGACTTGTTTTAAGGACATTACATCAAAGTTGGATCAGCCTGTAGTGTGTATATCCACTTTAATTTTGTGTGTGACTCCAAATCCAGGCATCCATTGGTTAATAAATATGATTTCCATTGATGATTTTTGTGTGATTTTTGTTGTCAGCACATTCAACTTTGTACAGAACACAGTATTCAATGAGAATATTTCATTCATTCAGATCTAGGATATGTTATTTGAGTGTTCCCTTTATTTTTTGAGCAGTGTATGTGTGTATGTATGTATATAATATAATATAATTTGGAGCTGTTGTTGGAAGAAAATCTCCATTTTTGACGATTTTCAGCAATATAATTACTCACCAGCTTGAGCAAAACCATCATGTTTCACCGAATTGTTTGTTTTTTCTGTATTGTCATGATAACATAATGAATATGTAAATAGTGATTTCACTCTTCGAATACAGGCACCTTGAGCAGATGAAGGAGTGCAAGTACCCACGGATTACCTTCGATTTTTATTATAAAGCACATTTTTATCTTATAGGGACACTAGTGATCTTGACAGAAAGAAGGAAGACAAACTAAAACGAGGTCCAAGTTGCTGTTTATGCCCAAAATATATTAAGTGCTGCTTTGTTTTTCATGGCAGTGTTCATTTTCATCTTTGCTATTTTATTTTGAAGATGAGAGGGAGACACTTTTTATTATAATTACAGGAAGCGTTTGTGATCTTGACTGGAAGTACCTAAACAGGCCTAGTTCATTATATTTTTGTTATTCAGCTGTATATTTTTTCATTAGGAAGGGAAAAGAAGAAAATAGATGAACTTGGACAGTTTAAGGGTTTCTTTTTATTAATAATCTCCTTATGAGTTGCATTAGCGATCTTGATATCAAGGAAGGGAACAGGCCTTGCTCCTTTCTGTATTTATTTATTCCTTCATTTATCTATTAATTGATTTATTTAGCTGAGAAAAAATGATGGGAGAGACAGTTAGATACATGTTCCAATCTCCTCACAGGAAGCACTAGGTGTTTTGACAGGAAGTGAATAAGCAGACCTCTCCTGGGTGCATGCTGAATTGATATGGGGGCGAGTTTGATGGATTATTTCTCTCTCTCTGTGTTCCATTGCGCCTCGGGCAGAGATGGGATCTACCCGGATGCGATAGCATCGCTGGAAATTTTCTAATTAATTTCCTGGTGGCATGACGGAGTAGGGTTGGGGTGAGAAGGTCGAGGGTCGGGGTCATTGAGGACTTTTTAATCATGCCGGATTGGACAGATGTGTAAAGAGCCACTTCAGCTCAGCTTTGAGCCTCAGATGCTAAACTGTTGTTTGATGGTGCTAGCTTTTACACAAAGCCTTTATTCACAATTAAAGATCAATTTTGATCAGACTTGGTTCATTTTATGTAGTTTATTGCTTCTCACTTAGCTTCACTTTTATTGATCTTGGTATGTGCAGTGCGTAGAGAAGTTTTCAGTTATTCATTATTGCATTAGGACTGAGCATCTGCATTGGCTTAGTATTTGAGCAGTTATTCAGCTTAAGATCTGATTATGATTATGAAATTGCTTGCCCAAGATCTGATAATCTAAGTCACAGTGTTCAACCAGCACTGCTCCCAGTAGACCACACACACATACAATATACACACATACAATATACAAACATACAATACACACATGCATACAGAATGCGAACATTCTTCATTGTGCAACATGTTCCTATGTTCCTAAGTGCAATACATATTTCTATGCAACTCTTATTTTATTTTATTTCATTATTATCCTTATTTCTTGTAAATAGCCTAGAGATTTAGCTTTAATTTTTATTATTTATAATGTTGATAATGTTTATACTGTTTCCCATTTCTATTACTGAGTGCCTTACTCCTGTTACTCTGCTTCTGCTGTAATACTGCGAATTTCCCAGCTGTGGGACTAATAAAGGATTATCTTATCTTATCTTACATAAGACGAAAATTTAATGCATAAAATGAAACGTTTCATGCTGTCACATGTTTATTGAATAAATGCTTTAAAAAGTTACTGCTATTGAATACATTTGCATGCACACCAGTGTTTCAATATTAGTGTAAACTGCTAATATATATTATATAATATGCTACATGTTAACAAGTTAATGTCACTACTAAAACATTTGGAATGTTCATTAATTTTAATAAATTAAGATAATAAAGGCAGAAGGTATATCTGTATAAATTGCACTATTTGGTTCACATCATACAGTTCCAAACAGTGAGTACATTACTCTAGTTCATAATTACACTGTTTCTCCTCTTAAAACTTTAAAACTCCTCTCAGAGTAAGATAACGGGAGACAAAAAACATACTAAAGATTTTTTGCGCCCCCTCCCCAAAATGCTGCAGACACTGCTGTGTTTCTGCTGCATTTTTACTCTTCTGCTTTGCGTTCTCCTTCCTGCAGTGTAATATCTTCACATTAAACGGCAGGCCGCTGCTCATCTGTCTGCTCTCCGCTTTGAAGCTGCCCCTGCCAGACATAAAGGCCTATTATGCTGTTATAGTTTGAAATTTTTATGAGGGCAATTTATTTACTCTCGAGCTTGTCTCTTTGTCTCTGCTTTTGAGAGGGCAGACAGAGGGAAGTAAACTTGGTTATGGAGGAGAATGGCTTCAAAAGGCTTGAGTATTATTTTAATCACATCCACCATAGAGACAGAGAGGGGATATAAAGTCTGCTATCATGACGTCCACTCCATCTAGTTAATTTAGAGTGATGGGAGCATGTGGAGAAGCTTTGCATTTTACATGAAGATCATCTTTGAAAGTCCTCATCTTTCCGTTCAGGGCCTATGTGTAATAGCCTCTTTGTCTCGACTGAGCTGATCTGCTGTGACAAGCGCCCAGACGTGACACACTGCAAGATTTACCGCCTACATATCACTTTAAAAAGGTTTCAAGGTCTAACAGCTGATTAATAAATAATACTTCACATGTAAAGGCACTCAGAGGAAGAGTTTCTCTCAGGCTTTAGCTGCATGTTCATCATTTAATCTGATCAGCTGCTGTTAAAGCGTTTTTCCAGAAAGCTGCCAACTGCAGGGCAGCCCTGGTTTCTACTTTACTATTCCATGCAGTAATGTTTACCAAGACTTTGGATTAAGTTTGATTCAAAAAGGTGTGTTCCACAAAGCAGGGATTCATGGTTTTGAAGTATACTGAATACTGATGCATATTTCATATCGTTTTGCTAGGTAGTTAAATTATTAAGTTATTAATATTTAAAGTTATTAATATTTACTATATATATATATATATATATATATATATATATATATATATATAGTTGTTTTCAGACAGTCTCCATGTGTATTTTTTTTTTTTTACATTTTTTGCAGTACAAAGCTTTTTTTCCCCCCAAAATTATATGTGGACATCAATATATTAATGTCATCAACGGCATCGTTTTTAGGCTATCCACATTAACAGTTCAGACAGCAGTTTTGAATTTACAGTTTAAGAATTGTTTCATTTTGGTTTTTCAAAAATACAAATAGCTATTTTTTCCAAAGTTGCAAGGCTCATCTGATAACACTCACTGTTGGGCCTTAAAGTTTTTTTTCACATGCAGGTCCTTTTAAATCAACCAAACTCAGTTCTGTTAAACTGAACCTCAGAGGGAACCATTTGCAAGTGCCTTTTGTATTCACAGTGTATGGACGTTAAAAGGACTCCATTCTCTTTCTGTGCTGAGTCAAGGCCTACCTGCATGTTGAGAGATTGCCTGAACTTGTTTTATTTTGGGGCCATTTAGAGTGCACAGAAAACCATGACTCGGAGGTCTCCAAGAGTCAGCATTTAAGTTGGGAATTGTAGTATTTTACTCAATGTGGGAAAGTAAATGTTACCTTGCCGCTAACATGACACAAATACCATAGAGACTAAATCCCATAGCTAGCTGAAATTCGCATTAGCATAGCAGTGGTAACTAGACAGTGGTAAGTGGAAAAAAAAGATACTGACAAAGTTTCTACACTAATTTCTGCTTTCTGCTAATTTCACACATATGGCAAAAAATAAAGTCCATGAGACTCACTGGAATATCCAACTTTACTTTTTATTGGTGCTGGTTGTAAGTAAGCCAGCATGCTATAGCTTGCTAGTGTTATCTAGTTAGGCTAATGTTAACCAGCTTTAACAGTATTTAGTATTGTAACAGTATTTTTGCAATAACACTACAGTAGTTATACAACAAGCTGTTTCCTACAGTATAATCTGCCTGTAAGGTAGTTTTCCCAGAATTCACCACTATATATATCTATATAAAACAGTGAGACACGTTTAAAGCATCATGCTAGCTTAAACACATAACAGCAGAAATGACTGTCTTCACAGTGTAACACTTAATCTAACTACACTGTGTATTGGGCAGCGCATACTCCAGAAGAGAGCAGTTTTTGAGTGACTTAAAAACCTTTATTACAATGAAAACGTTTTTTAAAAGCCATAAATAAAGATGCAAAATAATTGAACCAAATTTAAACAGTGGTAAAAGTCAGAGGCCTGTCAGTGTCGGCGAATCATTTCAGCTTATTGAAGCTGACACAATTATTTTTTACAGCACAATCAAATATTTACTTTGTAACACAGAAAGGGAGTTGGATGCATTGTCATCAGTTGGGCTGAAAAAAGTTATAAATGAAACAAAGCAGAAAATGCATTTATTGAGACCCTTAATAGGTCAAAGCGAGGACACCTGTCATGTGGGAGTATCAGTTTGGCCACTTTAGACTTTTAATGCTTGCTTGCATACAATGAAGAAAAATGTCAATTAAAATATTAATTGCATGTATAAAAATTTGCATGTGGAAAAAGGTCACAAGGTAAAATGCCACAGTTGTGACTGGCCTACTAATAACAAACTTACTAAGCAAACGTCAGACACCAAACATGTCTTGGTTGATTGACTACATTTGGGCTAAGGGAGAGATGGAATATGGAGAATGTGATTTTGTATGGTGCTGTTCCTTATGTAGTTATCTGTCTAACTGAGTAATCCTGCAGTGTGACCTGCCCCTCTGCTTGTAGTTGAGTGTTATGGAGTAATGATCGTGTGTGGAGGTGTTCCAGTAGCTCTGATAGCAGTGTGGGTATCAGATAAATGTGGTATTGGGGCAGGTACAGTGTGCTGTAGATCAGCTATTATTGTCCAGCTCGCTGTCAGCTCATCTGTTCTTTTACCCATTCATCTCCCACATACATCTCATGAAGGAAGGAGAGGGGGGATCTGGATATGTGGTGGTTGGAGAGGATGCAGGATAGGCTGTGTTCCTGAAACTAAGGGTAGGCAATACAGAAAAAATCATGATACTTTAAGACATTTGCAATATATGATATGTACAAACAGGAAAATTCATAAAACCTCGAGGAACCATATGCACAAGCACATATAATAAAATTAATTAAATCGGATCAGTCCAGTTACATTTCTTTTGCATAACATTTTCTCCCACAGCTATTAAAAAAAAAGGACAGCTCTGTAAGAAGCGTCTCAAATTACAATAAGAACTTACAACTTAGACACTTAAAAGGCGAAACTCCCCAAGAGCATGAGGAGACACCATGGAGGGAAACCAGGAATCAAAAAAAAGAACCGTTACAAAAATCCTAGACTCAAAAGGAGAAACGCTGTATGAGTGTTAGGAAAAACTACAGAGACTGTGAAGGAGAAGCTCCGTAAGTGCGCTGCAAGTGTAAAAGACACCATTACAAATTTGTTTGATACCTATCAATTTTCTTATTTATAAATGATTTGTTAAACTTTGATTTGTTCACACTTGCACCTTCAAAAAGGACACTTCCAGTGTCTTGTATTTGAAGAACAAAGCGGCTTTTGATTCTTTTTATCGTTGTTTCAACCTGCCAAATGTGCGTTAACCTGCTAACATTTGGGTAGCGTCTCACCCCTATCCTCTGACCTTTAGCCTCGAAACTGAGGGAGTTTAACCCCCCCTCTCTGGAGTCTGACAATTGGAGGATCAATACTCGGAGAGAGAAGGAGAGAGAAATCAATTGGTCAGCTTCTATGTAATGGAAAACCTTGGCTCTGGCTGTCATTTCCTTCATTCTCTACTAAAGGGCCCATCGCTGCACGCTTTACTCTTTCTGCTGCTTCTGCACATCTGATTTCACTCAACACTCAGATGTCCAAACTTATCACTGTCTGTTTGCTTTGCTATTTAAATGCTTATTAATTGCACAGTTAATTGCATTGATTTTATGCAGTTAATTACAAATTGGTTCTATATCATCAACAGTATTTCCCAACCAAAAGTTGATGATATAGAACCAATTTTGTGTGAAACATATGTGTGAAATGATTGTATAATGATTTAAAGCTTTCTGTAAAGTTGTAAATAAAACTATAGAAAAGTGTCCAGAATAGAATTATCATTACCCATTTATTGGACTCATTGGGCTCTATTGGAGTTTTTTTGACATCCCGTCAAAATGTCCTTTAGTCTGGCTTTACATGGTAAATCTTTCATGTAGTGTTCTCCATCTTTTTTTCTATAACTATAAATCTGTCATTTGTCTGGCTATGTAGGGCTCCTAAATATACTGTGCTGTGAAAAAGTATTTGCCCCTTCTCAGCTTCTTCAAATGTTTGCATATATGTCAGACTTGACTACTTTTAATGTTAGACAAAGAATAAGGATGATTTCATTTATTGAAATAAAAGTGCTTTTCAGCCCTATCTGACCCTATGTAAAAAATAAATAAATAAATAATTACCCCCTTAGCTACTAAATCAAATACTTAACCAAATTCAGTTGACTGTCAGGTTCAATTTCACGAGCCACACCCAGGCAGTTACTGCCAAACCTGTTGAAATAAAACATCACTTAAACAGGACCTGTCTTACAGTGTGAAGCATGCTAAAAGGTCTTAAAAATCAGCACATGATACCACGCTCTAACGGGATTCAAATACAGATGCAAAACAAAGTCATTGAAATCTACCAGTTTGAAAAGTGTTGAAAAGCAATTATCAAAGCTCAGATCCTCCAGCGAACCAAAGTGAGAGCCATTGTCCACAAACTTGGAACTGTTGTGAACCTTCCCATGAGTGGCCAGGCTCCCAAAATGGCACCAAGAATGCATCAGTGACTCACCCAGGAAGTCATAATAGAACCCAGACGAACATCTAAAGAACTACAGGCCTCATCTGCCTCAGTGTACATGATTCAACAATAAAAAAGAGACCTAACAAACATAACACCCATAGGATAGGTGCAAACCACTGCTGAACTGAAAGTTCAGTTTAGTTTCTTGTGGGTTTTAAGTAAATACAATTGATTTGTTAGTTTCACAGTGTTAGGCTGGCCTTAGAATTGAACAGGCTGTTTTTCTTTCTGTGCTTTTAAGGACTTCACACTGAGTGTGATTCATTTGTGCAATTTATTTTGATGTCTGTTCATTTATACAGACATCTATAACCATTAATATCTTATTATGTGGCATACCACATTTCTTTGAATTTTGCTATTTTTCATTGGCAACTCATTCCAGCAGGCAGTTGCATTGGCATGTCAGCAGCCAAACTAACTGATCTGCTGGTTTTCAGTAACAAGATTCTAGAGAAATGTCAGAATTTGTTTTTTCTGCTTCATCGTGGGTGGAGCTGCATCTCCAAAATCAGGAAAATCTCGCAGAAGTTGTCACAAAGTCCAGCGTCAAAATTATTTGTTAAGTCTTAGATGTTGACACTTAATTGTAGGACTATTTAATGTTTTACACATTTTCAGTGGCCAAAATTTCTGTGCTTTTTTAAAAAAAATAGATTTATGTAAATGTAATCAAATCTCAAAACCTCAGAAAAACAAAGAGCAGTTTTTCAGCTTAGTTTCCATATAAGGACTGTGTAGACTGGAGATTGAATGATGCATTTTGAAACTTTTATAGACTCTTTTATGATGATATGGGCTCTTTAACTGATGAGTCGCATGAGGTGCGTTAAAGCTGAGAAAACAATAAAATGTATTAAATAAAATCAAGAAACCTTGTAGAATAATGGAGCTCAATCAGATCTGAATTCCCTCTTCACCTCTTTCTCTCTCAGCTGGTTCTGCAGCCTGCTGTGTATGATAACACATTCGCAGGGTTCACGCTTCGGCCCACAAAACGTGCTGCTCCTCCCGCCCCTTTCTCCTGTCTCCATCCTGTGCTCTGAGCACGCGCTGGTCTCTGGGGGTGCTGGATAACTTTTCTCTCAGCATTCTTTGAACGCTGAGCTCCACGGAGGCTCAGGAGAAACACAGCAACACCAACTGGCTCTTAACTCAGCCGGCACCCCACCGTGTGAGCTCTTCCGGACAGGAAGTGAGAGGCAGACTGGTGGGGAAGCCTCTAAAACTGCATCTTTTAATTCAGCCCCCGGCTCCCGAACTAAATGCAGCCGCCATCCTGCACTAAAAGATCCGTCTCTGTTATTCTCCCAGCAGTCTGCAGCCTTCAGTGCATTACTGAAGTTCATCACAACTCCAGAGGTTCTGTTTTTGAGTCAACAGAAATATTCTTAGTTGACCCTATTGTACACTCTCTCTCTCTCTCTCTCTCTCTCTCTCTCTCTCTCTCTCACACACTCTCTCTCTCTCTCTCTCTCACACTCTCTCACACTCTCACACACTCTCCCTGTTTTTCTTTTTGTCTTTATTTCTTTCAGTTTTGGGCTTGGAATAGCACTGGGGTTATAGATTGACATAGACGGATAGATGGATGGATATATAGATCAGGGGTGTCCAATCTTGTCTGCAGAGTGCTGGTGTGGCCAGGTCTTTACTCCAACAAAGCAGGAGATCACCTGATGAAACATTTGAAGACTAAAACCCACTGATTAAACAAGTAGAATCAGGTGTGCTACAGCTTTTTTAGAGCGAAAACCTGCAGCCACACTTGCCCTTTGCGGATAAGATTGGACATCCCTGATATAGATAGATGGATAGATATATAGATGGATAAGTAGATATAGGTAGACAGATATACAGATAAACAGAAATACATATAAATGAGTAGACAGGCAGACATATATAGTTAGATGAATGGATGGATAAATGTACATAGGTAGACAGAGAGATAGACAGGCAAACAGATATCCAGATAAATAAATAGATATATACAACCCCAATTCCAGTGAAGTTGGGACGTTGTGTAAAACATAAACAAACACAGAATACGATGATTTGCAAATCCTTTTCAACCTGTATTCAGTTAGACAAGATATTTAATGTTCAAATGGATAAACTTTATTGTTTTTTGCAAATATTCACTCATTTTGAATTTGATGCCTGCCACACATTCCAAAGAAGTTGGGACGGGGCATGTTTACCACTGTGTTACATCACCTTTCCTTTTAACAACTGTCAATAAGCATTTGGGAACTAAAGACACTAACTGTTGAAGCTTTGTAGGTGGAATTCTTTCCCATTCTTGCTTGATATACAACTTCAATTGCTCAACAGTCCGGGGTCTCCATTGTCGTATTTTGCGCTTCATAATGCGCCACACATTTTCAATGGGAGACAGGTCTGGACTGCAGGCAGGCCAGTCTAGTACCTGCACTCTTTTATTACAAAACCACGCTGTTGTAACAAGTGCAGAATGTGGCTTGGCATTGTCTTGCTGAAATAAGCAGGACGTCCCTGAAAAAGACGTTGCTTGGATGGCAGCATATGTTTCTCCAAAACCCGTATGTACCTTTCAGCATTAATGGTGCCTTCCCAGATGTGCAAGTTACCCATGCCATGGACACTAACACACCCCCATACCATCAGAGATGCTGGCTTTTGAACTTTGTGCTGATAACAATCCAGACAGTCCTTTTCCTCTTTGGCCCGGAGGACACGACGTCCATGATTTCCAAAAACAATTTGAAATGTGGACTCGTCAGACCACAGGACACTTTTCCACTCTGCGTCAGTCCATCTCAGATGAGTTCGGGCCCAGAGAAGCCGGCAGCGTTTCTGGGTGTTGTTGATAAATGGCTTTCGCTTTGCATGGCAGAGTTTTAACTTGCACTTGTAGATGGAGCAACGTACTGTGTTCACTGACAATGGTTTTCAAAGTGTTCCTGAGCCCATGTGGTAATATCCGTTACAGAATGATGTGGGTTTTTAATGCAGTGCCGCCTGAGGGATCGAAGGTCATGGGCATTCAATGTTGGTTTTCTGCCTTGCCGCTTAACCCTTTTAACCCAATTAATCTGTTCACCTGTGGAATGTTCCAAACAGGTGTTTTTGAGCATTCCTCAACTTTCCCAGTCTTTTGTTGCCCCTGTCCCAACTTCTTTGGAACGTGTTGCAGGCACCAAATTGAAAATGAGTGAATATTCGCAAAAAACAATAAAGTTTATCCGTTTGAACATTAAATATCTTGTCTTTGTAGTGTATTCAACTGAATTCAGGTTGAAAAGGATTGGCAAATCATCATATTCTGTTTTTAATTATGTTTTACACAACGTCCCAACTTCACTGGAATTGGGGTTGTATATGCGGCTAGATGGATAGATGGATAAATAGATAGAGATGAATGGATAGATTATTAGACATATAGACAGAGAGTTAAACAGACACATATTCATACATGTGCAACCCCATTTCCAAAAAGTTAGGACACTGTGCAGAATGCAAAAAGAAATAGAATGCAATGATATGCAACTCATGTAAATCATATTGATACGGGAAAATACCACAAAGACAATATAACGGTTGAAATGTTGAATTTTTATTGTTTCATCACCTCTTCTTTTAGTCTTTGGAAATTGAGGAGACCAAATGTAGTTTTGAATGTGAAAAGTTTGCCCATTCTGGTTTGATATAGGATTTCAGCTGCTCATCAGATCGGGGTCTCCTTTGTTGTATTTTTCATTTCATAATGCACCAAATGTTATCAGTGGTGACAGGTCTGGACTGCAGGCAGGTCAGTTTAGCACCTGGACTCTTTTAATATGGAGCAATGCTGTTGTAATACATGCAGAATGTGGTTTTACATTGTCTTGCTGAAATAATCAAGGCCTTCCCTGAAAAAGAAATTGTCTGGACAGCAGCATATGTTGCCAAAACATGTATATATCGTTCAGCATTAACGGTGTCTTCACAGATGTGCATGTCACTCATACCATGTGCACTAACGCCTCTATATCATCATGAATTCTGGTTTTTGAACTGTGCGCTGATAACAAGCTGAGTGGTCTTTAGTCCAGAGGACACAGTGTCCATGATTTCCAAAAAGTATTTCAAATGTTGATTTCTCGGACCACGGGACACTTTTCCATTTTCTTAGTCCACTTTAAATGAGCTAAGGCCCAGAGAAGCTGGTAGCATTTCTGGATCCTGTTACTATATTGTTTCTTCTTTGTGTTGTAGAGTTGCATTTGTGGATGCAGCGGCAAACTGTGTTCACAGACAGTGGTTTTCTGATGTGTTCCTGAGCCCTTGCAGTGATTTCCACTGCAGAATCATGTCTGTTTTTAATGCAGTGAGGCCTGAGGGCCCAAAGATCAGGGCAGCAGATACTGGTTTTAGGCCTTTTCCCATGCATACAGATATTTCTTGAGATTCTCAAATTCTTTTAATGTTGTTATTCACTGTAGACGATGAAAAGGAAAAGTTCTTTGCTATTTTATGTTGAGAAATGTTATTCTTAAATTGTTGCACTTTTTTGCTCATGTAGAATTTCAGAGTTGTGAACCCCTCCCCATCTTTACCTCTTAAAGTTTCAGCCTCTCTGGGATGCTTTTCTTATATCCAATCAATATTACTGACCTGTTGTCAGTCAATCAACAGGTGTTGATTACAAAAAAAAAACATGTTGTTACAAAAAAAAAACCAAATACAATACAAAAACAATAAAATTTCTCAGAAATTTTACTACTGACCACTATATATATATATAATGTTTATATGCATCTATTCTAATGTTGTGTGTGTGTGTGTGTGTATGTGTGTATATATATATATATATATATATATATATATATATATATATATATATATATATATATATATATATATATACATACAACATTAGAATTTATTTCTAATAAATATATATATTTACATATATTTACAAAGCTCTCCATATGTGTGTGTATATATATATATATATATATATATATATATATACATACAACATTAGAATTTATTTCTAATAAATATATATATTTACATATATTTACAAAGCTCTCCATATGTATATATATATATATATATATATATATATATATATATATATATATGGAGAGCTTTGTAAATGCTTAAGCTAACAAAACTGACCCTAGTGACAAAGTTATTCTAACCCTATAGGTCTCATGAATATTTTTTGAGTGTGCTTTTGAAGTATTTAATTACAAAATAAAGTGTAATGTTAAAAATGCAATATTAAATACTTTTTAAGTATTCTTTAAAAAACATTCTTGTGGTGTTGTGTGTATGCATATATATTACACTTTGCTTCAAGACGAAAAGTTTTCATTCCCCTGCTTTACAGCATTGCATGAGATTTTAGCGCACCTCTGCTGGTTCAGAGCTATTCCCTGTTGATCTCTCTCCCTCTTCTTCCTCTCTAATGTTTGTATATGCTGAAGTGTGGGGTAAAAATCATAACAGTGCACATTCTAATCTGCATTGGCATTGTTTCTTTATTTAAGAGAGATTTATGTATGTTGTTATTATTCTTGTAACCTCGGGTCATAATGTAAGCTCTATATTCAGTGCTTGAATATAAACAAAAATAACCAGACAAGAGGACAAGAATCATTTGGACAAGAATGTGGCACGATGCATTTTTCAAAAATCTAATAAAACCTCTGTGTTTGAAAGATCAGCAGTTTTCGTGTTTGAAGCTTGTCAAAGCTCTGCATGTACATTGTGAGGAATCACAACTGTGTGTCTGAGAAGAAACCTTTGCGTTTGGTGAAAGTAAATATTTGCCCACCCTCTTTAAGTCTCTTTGTGTTTAGTAAGTTTGTGAACACAGAGGGAGCCGCTGTACGGTGGGTGCGTGTTTTCTTTAGACTAGATAAG
Source organism: Pygocentrus nattereri (assembly GCF_015220715.1). Taxonomy (NCBI): domain Eukaryota; kingdom Metazoa; phylum Chordata; class Actinopteri; order Characiformes; family Serrasalmidae; genus Pygocentrus; species Pygocentrus nattereri. The sequence continues at coordinate 14,637,828 of NC_051232.1, forward strand.
ATCTCTTAACAGGACTGAGGCGTGTAGAAGTGTTCACTCCCTCTCATCAGTAATTAAACTGACTATGCTACTGTCAGCACTCATTCTGATAAACTCAGTCATTTCCAGTTATCTGAAGTTCTGACACTTTAAACTCTGTTAGAACAACCACAGAAAAATAACGGGGGTTTAAAATTTCTGAAAGCACACTTTCAGGCTATCAGATTTAGATTGGATTTGAGTCAGAATTTTTGGTCTAGATTTGGATTGGTGTTGAGTTTTAGGTTGGGTCTGGATTTGAATTTGGCTTTGGATGTGAATATAGATTTAGGTTTGCATCTGCATTTTAGTTGAAGTTTTGATCTGGAGGTTCAGACTGGAAATTAGCTTGGTTTGGATATTTTAAATGTGATTTTATTGTTTGAGTTTGGGTTTGGATTTACATCTAGATTTAAACCAGATTTGAATATGCATTTAGACTTAATTTTGGGGGTCTAGTTGTAGTTGGGGTTTGGGTCAGGTATTTTATTTTGTATTTTATCTAGATTTTTATTGAATTTTGAATCTAGATTTGGACTGGACTTTGAGTCTGGATATATATTGAATTTAAATCTCAGTCGTGTGCCTGATCAAAGCTGTACAGTAGTTACTCACACTTCATAAATCACATTGCTCCATACAGAGACCTGATTTAAAACTTCTCCCTCTCATCACGATGCCCAGCTCTGCTTTCACGTTTGACAGATATTTCTTCTGTTCTGAACGAACTTCAATCCCCCAGCCAGCCAAAAACAAACAAATACTTGTGATTGTAACTGATGGATTGGTAACTCGCGAGTGACTTGTTTATTTTTTGTTGAGGGGAACCAAACGTCTTAGCCACTTTCCTGCCCTTCTGTGGCGAGGGAGACTGCTGCATTGCATTGTGAGTCTGTGTTGTGTCAGAGGTGTTTTAGTTTTTGTGGTCATTACACTTTTCTCAATCAGCTGCAGTTGAAGACATAGTCATCAGCATACAAGACTAAACAACGACTTAAACAGGAATTCTGGATCAATTACCGCTAAACAATCACTCTTTCAAAGAAAGACTTCTGAATTGAAATGGCATCAATGTGTATTTCCATACATTTATTCTATTTCCTGTTTTATTTAATTAAAAATGAGGATGTCGAGGGAATTGAAAACTGCAATACAGTGTTATCTACAAAGAGGGAGATTTTTCCTATAGAATACTAGAGGAAAAGTTATATCACCACAAACTTCTTGGGAGAAACTAGATGGACATAAGTATGTGTGGTATTGAGTACATTGCTGACAAATTGTCATTATTATTAAATTAAGATTCAGATAAAACATTTTTTTCTACTTGCTCCCATGTTTTTGGCCCGTAGTACACATAATTGGTCATTGAGCAAACTTGTGCTATGCAAATGTATTTGTTTTGTAAAAGTTATTTTGCAAAGCATGTTTGGCTAAGCAGCATTGATGATGTTTGTATCATGGAGTGGGAACCTTTTTAGTTTTTTAGACTTTAGAGTGGGAAGCTTTTAGTGTAAATTTAATACAATTTTATTACACCCAAAATTTTTTTACATGGTGTCTCAAGAGTTTCAGATCAACTGCTTTGCTGTTTTGAATTAGATTTGAGTCTGGGTTGGGATTGGATTTGAGGCTGGATTTGGATTCGGCTCTGCTTGGATTTGAGTCTGGATTTGGACTTTATGATCGGATTTTAAATGTATTTTTGATCAAAATAAAATCTTTATTATTGTTTATTATTATTGCAGCTGTTTGTGTATGTGTTTCCAGGCACATATTGTACAGGTTCACACTGCTGAGAATGAGAGTAGTCAGATCTGATCTCTCCTCCAGCCTCTCTCAACTCAGACAACTTTAGTTCTAATTCTGGCAAATTTCCTAAGAATGTACATATTCTATTTGAGGGTGCTTTACTGACCTCACTCAGGACACTAAAACAAACTAAATAGAGTACTTTAATAATCTCAGAGGACAATTACAACAGGAAACAAGACACACCACAAGTCACTAAACAAGCAATGTAGTGCTGTACAGTAAAGAAATTTATAGGTAAATATTAAAGCTGTTACAATACCGCCTGTATAATTACATCGTAACACATTAGACTGCACTAGTGTGTTATATGGGGGAATACACATTAGCTCATGGCTAGTTCATTATATAGAGGCCAACATGTTAAATTTGGGCAAATATATTTGCTCATAGCTATTGAATTCCGTTGGGGCTAGCATAACTCATGGCCAGTAAATTAGATTGGAGATAACACTTTAGCTTGTGGCTGTGCTAGCTTGTGGCAAGTGCATTAGTACAGGATTAACATAGTTCTTGCCTATTGTGTTAGATTTTGGTGGGCATATTAGCTTGTGACTAGTGCCAAAAGCTAACTTATTAGCTAACTTAAGGCATTTGCTCAGGGCTAGCTTTTTAGCTCATGACTTGTGCATTAGCTTAAGTCTAAAATGTGGCTATTGTGTTTGCTCAGAACTAAATTAGCTTGTGGCTAATTAGATCAGGACATTATAAAGCATGGCTCTTGTTTTAGCGATTCTGTGCTGCTGAGAAACCAGCTTGAAAGGATCAGGCTAATATTGTATTTTTATACAGTTGAATGTTGAAACTGAAAATGGAAATATTAACATAATTGTATTACCATTAGGCACACCTTATTTTAGCTGTTAAAAAAATGTCTTGAATCAGGACACCACCATGTTGAATCAAACTGAATTGTGGATTTTGTAAATCGTTACAGCCTTGTAAATCGTTACAGTAAATACTTGTAAAATGTGTTATCAAGAAATGTTTTATATTTTCCTATAATGTTTGAAACGTTTATATATTCTTATGAATTTTCCACTTATGTTGTATATTATCCAGAAATGTTTTATATTCTCCTATATATTGTATATTATCCAGAAATGTTATGTCCTTTATTGTTCAGAAATGTTGCTTAAAAGTGGAAGGCCTCTGTTGGTGTCAAACCGAAGAGACCTCTGTACACTATAAACAGTAAATCAGTGCCAAAAAGTGCTGAGTTTGTTAACAGCATGAGACAATGTGTCTCAGCACATCTCAGAGTTTATATGGACTGTGTCCTGTGTGGAAGAGACTTATCTCTCTAAAGCAGCGCTGCTGTAATGAAGTGCTGAAAGTGCTGTGAGTTATGGAGGTCACATTCTGAATGTAAGAACAGCAAGAACTTGGAAGATCTTGCTTTTGGAGCATGCTTTGGAAAATGTTAAAGAAATGGTTCACTAGATCAGATCTTCTGTCCTTGAATAAGTGATATTTATTTTAGCATACCTCACAGCTGTATGTCTTCGCTTTAATACAGTTGTATTTACATTTGATTCACATGTATTGACAGGTTAGTTTTGCCATTTACACAATGTCTTTCCAGCAAATTCAAATTCTAATAAAATTTTTGTCAGCTTACAAACACGTGGTATGGATTGAAAATTTTGTGTCTGCACTTTCCAAACAATTTTTCAATGAATTGTAATTGAGCAGAAATTCATGTAAAATTACAGCATGATTTTGGAAATTGGAGACTTTTAAAGGGTTTTAAGTGTCTGTAGGTTTGTTACAGCTGGATCTGAGGAAAGTGATTTTAGGTTCCTTGCTGAAATTGATCTGTTCTCTTTCGGAAGTGTGATGTTCGGGGAGATGACCTGGATGGATCGGGTCGAGCGGTCACTGTGGCCTCGGACCTAGGGGTCAGGGTCAAAGTTGAGAGGTCACAAATGTGCTGCTTGTATCCTCTTGACAGGTCAGATGCCATAAAACGGTATCAGTGTGGCACAGAGTGACCACTGGAAATCCAATAACCATCAGAAAACGGATCGTTAAAGCTCTTTGATTGGGGTCATCGCTTTCTTTAATTAAAGAATGATGCCTCTTTGCCGGCCATCAATGCTGCATTTATCTGAGTGATGGCAGCATGCGGGAGCAGCCGTCGAACTGAGGATGTGGGCAGTGACCTTAGGAAGCAGAATCAACATTCTCCAGTCAATAAGCTGCATGGTCTGTCGGCTTCAGGTTTAATTCATTACATATTGGATGGGGCATTGGATTGGCATTGTTCAATTGTAAGGGATAAAGAAAGGTTAGAAAATGATTGATTATGTAAAAATTAGTTATGCCTGTTGTTGGTACATAAAACCATACAAAGGTTCTAAATGGACTTTAGAGCAAAAATAACATAAAAGTAACAATAAAAAATGTAGAATTAGTAGAAATGTAGAAATAGATTCCCCGCTTTTTATGCATTGCTGACATGAGGAAACCCACACCAGCAGGATTTTTGTATCACTGATATCATATGGTTCAAAATGGAAAATTAATTTTCGTTTTATTTTATTTTAGTTTTATAACCTAAAGGTATGTCTAAATGTTAATTAATATGTGGTTTTTAAATTAATAATTTAATTTTGACAAAGAATAAAGCCTAAAGATAACAAAGGCAGTAGGCACAGCAGGATTAACCCAAGACTTCTTTGAGAAGACTCTTTCTTTTCAGCAGGCAGGTAGTAAAATGGCACATTGTTGTTAGTTGTACATGAATGTAGACCCCCAAACTGAACAACTTCTATTTATTTCAAACATTGCAAGGTCCTGTGCTTACAAACATCTGGAATTTTTTCTAGTGTTATTTCCTGATGGACTACAGCTACCAAAAACATTAGAACTTAACCTGCATCATAATTCATACAACATTGCAAACACCATGTAGTCAGAATAGTTTACAAATAAAATGAGAAAAAGGACTACAACTTCTGTCAGTTTTGTAGGGTGTTCTAGGCTTTCAGAGATGTACCCAATAGTAATTTTTCATTAGTTTTGGTTGGAATCAACTTGCATATCAAAATGGCAAGAAATACAAATAGAAATCTTGTTATTAATGGAGAAGAGCAACAGGAGAAACATCCACCAACATAAGAGATTCTCAGAGTAGTGTGTTGCGTGATGCCATATTTGTTTCCACAACACCCTTAAGTAGTAGTGCCTTACATTCCCAACACACTGATCAAATTCCAGCTGATCAATTTTAAATTCCCTGCAGTGATATCATCAGAGAGACATGCAAATGGTATAAACTGTTCTTCATTCCCTGTGCAGTTTTGAAGTCTCTTTTAAATGGAACATTTTCATTCCCTGTGGTTTCTTCCCTGAAAGTGTCCGAATACTGTGTAGTTATTGGAATGGAGCCCGTTGTGTTTGCTGTGTTTTTCCCACTGAGCAGGCTGGGCAGAGTTGATGTTCTGCTTATAACTGTTTCCTCTGTGTTTACATTCAGACCAGGGAAACAGAATAACACAGAGCCATACTGAGCCTCACGCTTACTGCCCCTCACCACGCAGTGTCTCACCACGCTCCATCTCTCCATCACTCCCTCTCCCCTTGATCACTCAACCCCTCCATCTCATCTTCCTTCCATCACTCCGTCCCTTTGCCACTCCACCTCCTTCCTTCCATTTCCAACCTTTCTTTCTCTCCCCATCTCTCCATCCCTCCATCTCTCCATCTCTTCTTCTCCATCCCTTTATCCCTCCTTCCCTCCTTCCTTCAGTCATCTCCTTCTCTCCCATTTCTTCATCTCTCATTTCTTCTATCTCTCTATTCTTCCAAACTTTCATCCCTCCTTCCTTCTATCACTCATTCGCTCCATCCCTCCATCACACCACTCAATCCCTCCATCCCTCCATCTTCACATTCCTCCGTTACACTATCTGTCCTTCCTTTCTTTACTCTGTCTCTCCATCTTTTCGTCCCTTCTTCATGTTATATCTCCTTCCTTCCATCACTCACTCTTCTTCATTCCATCACTCAGTCTCCTTCATTTAATCACTCCATCTCTCCTTTATACCATCACTCCCTCTCTCCATTGTTCCATTTAAATTTTTTGTCTGATTTTTTTAAAACCTCTGATTCCTTTAATCCCTCCATCTCGCTGTCCTTTTACCTACACATACTTTCATCACTTCATCTGTCTTTGCTATCATTCTTTCATCTGATAACCTCTTTCTTTCTTCTGTCCATCTATTTCCCTCCATGTCTATTCTGTCTTTGCATCCATTCCCCTCATCACTCTTCCTAGTCTTTTCTTGATTATATATGTCTGATTACCTTCTTTTCATCCATCATCTCTTTTTTCCGCATACCGGTTTTCATCTGATTCATACTACTTTTGTTAAATTACCTTTTCTTTCTCTTGTTTGTCCTTTTATCTTCCTTTCCTCTGAGTTGCTGTGATGCTGTAGTCTACATTCTTTCATATTTACATATTTTACATATTTATCTTTACACATACCTCTTTCCTTTCGCTTTTCTTCTTCTCAGCCAGTCTGTCAGCTTTATTTTGGTTTGAGTCTCTCTTCAGCATTCTGAGATAAACACAATCCTTCTGTCCTCTTTCTCACTCTCAATTTACAGCTGTACCATCCATCAGGTGATGAAAAATTAATTATTATTTTGAAATTATTCAGCCATCTTTAAATCGTCTCAACAGCCTTTCTCTGCTCCCTGAAATAAAATAATAAATATAAATTTCATCAACGCTCTCTCTTCTGTTCCGTCTGTAGAATCTGATCTGGGATGTTTTATTTGAGTTGTGGGTCTCTGGAGAATCTTCTAGACGCATAATAGTTCTTGCTCAGCCAAGACGTTGTCGTTGTTGTTATCATGGTACTGACGTTCAGAGGGAAAGTGCTGAAATCTTGATTCGGCTGAAGAAAAACAAATTGGTTCACTCATTCTTTCCTCCCTGTGCTGATAGAGCTGTGGTTTTTCAGTTGTTTGGACCGACACCTTCAACACAAACTGAGAATAGAGAGAAACAGACAGACAGTAAAAAAAAAAAAAAAAAAAGAGAGAGAGTGCAATACACAGTGACCTTTCACCTCAGACCTTCCTTTCTTCCTGCTTGCTTGCTTGCTTTCATTCCTTCCTTTTTTTGTGTGTGTAAGTTGTGTGAAGTTGGCTTCAAAAGAACTAATAAATTTCTTTCTTTCGTCTTTTGTTTTTCTTTCTTTTTTCTTTCTTTCTTTCTATGTGTGTCTCTGTGAGCATAAGTTGGCTTCAGATGAACTAAAAATAATTAAAAAAAAAACAGTAACATTATGTTCTGTATTCAAATCTTGGTTCATCTTTTATGCTACATTGTTGTATATTTCTTATGAATGTTTGTATGGCTGTATCTTATATATGTGTGTTAATATTGTTGACATAATCTGATATTTTACAGGAATGGCAGAACTCCATTCAGAAGAATGCTGGTCTAGCCTTCATTGAGCTTGTAAACGAGGGCAGGTAAGAGTTTAATCCGCACCTCTCCTCACCTGTCAATAAAAGCAGCTAACTACCAGAACCCCACTTGTAAAACAGGACAGGGTAGCTATCAGATTTGACCCCTGTGTTAGCCACCTCTTAATTATCTACCTTGCTCTCTGCCCTGGGCAGCAGCGTAGCCTCATATGTAGATTTAAAGAGATTCAGTTCATCAAAGAGTAAGTTGAGTAAAGAAGCAGTTTGTTCTGTCCATACACATACACATGTTCAGATGTTGGGCTCATATGTGAGTTGATAAAAAATTACATACATTACAAAAATTACAAATGTTAAGGATGGAGCACAAAGCATATTAGAAAGAAGAATATAGGCTAGAATAAATAAGAACAAGAAGGCGAAAGTTGGCCCAACAAAGCTGTTGCTTCTCGACTAAATAGACTTTTGTGGTCTCCCCAAACATCAGGGAGGAACTGCATGCGTCTGCTCTGCTGGACTCTTGCATTACCCAGAATCCTACTGGGATGAAAGGAAGTCCTCTCCAGTTTGAAGCTCTCAGATCTCGTTCTTTTTCAGGAGAGGCCTCTGGTGTTAGTGTCAGCAGCTCTAATTCATGCTAATTAATGCGTTTGTATGGTAACTTGAGCCAACCAGATGCTAATGAATGTCATTCGCTCTCTGATCTTCAGACTCATGATGAAAGTCCTGTTTATAAGCTCATGTTTTCCTGTTTAAAGACTTCTTGCTCATTTCCAGTCATCACCTTTATTATCCTTTATCCTATATTATACACAGTTTTATATGCAGAAACTAAATGAGTAGCTAATGAGACAGATGTTTTATAAGCAGAACATATATGTCAACTGAATTGAGGTAAACTGTATATCGGTCACAAACATATAAACGTCTACACAACATGCAAAATACCACAGTATTAAATGTTAAAGGAGAAAAAGGAGAATCCCCCCCCCCCAATATTCTGTATAATTGAGTTGTTGAGATGTAAACAAAGTCATTCCAGCCTTTAATTCAAGTGCATTTATTCAGTGGGCAAAAAATCCCACATTAAGAAATAATTATTTTACATAAAATCATCTGTGCCACAATTATTGTTATTATTATACACATCTGATGTTAGTACTTTGCGCAATCTCTCTAAATTATCCATAGTCCTCTCCTACTCTCCTCTTCAGCTCACCCCACAGGTTTTCAATTGGGTTGAGGTCTGGAGCCTGAGATGGCCATGGGAGGATCTTGATTTTGTGTCTGGTGAACCATTTTTGTGTAGATTTGGCCACATGTTTAGGGCCATTATCTTGCTGAAAGACCCAGTAATGACCTTTCTTCAGCTTTCGGGCAGAGGCCACCAGATTCTGATTTAAAATGTCCTGGTATTTCAAAGAGTTCATGATGCCATGCACCCTAACAAGATTCCCGGGGCCCTTGAAAGAAACAGGCCCACAGCATCACCGATCCACCCCCATACTTCACAGTGGGCATGAGGTGCTTTTCCGCATACTCATCTTATGTGTTACACCAGACCAACTTAGAGTATGTGTCTGCCAAAAAGCTCTATCTTGGGCTCATCTGACCAAAGCACGCAGTCCCAGTTGAAGTCCCAGTACTACTTAGTGAACTCCAGACGTTTATGTTTATGCTTGTAAGTGAGAAAAGGCTTTTTCTGTGCATGCCTCCCAAACAGCTTGTTGGCATGTAGATAGCACCTGATGGTTGTTATGGAGACTTTGTTACCCCAAGATGCTACTCTTTGATCCAATTCTCTAACAGTGAGCTTTGGTGAACTTTTTGCTTCTCTTACCATCTTCCTCATTGTGCATGGTGACGAGATAAACTCATCCAGGCTTGTTTGCCACTGTTCGTTGTTTTAAACTTCTTGATGATTCCTCTGACTGTAGATATGGGCAAGTGTAGGCGAGTGGCTATTTTTTTTTTAATTGATTTGAGTTAAGGGTTACATTTTTCTACAATTTGCATTATGAAAAAAAAAAGGAATTTATTTGAAGGCTTTTAACGCATCTTAACGAGGGGTGCCAATAATTGTGGGGGGCGCTGTAATATTTGTCTGCAGGTAGCTCTCCACAATAAATGGATTTAAAAACACATTTTAAACCAGAATCTTCTCAGACATCAGGTAATGTATTCATATCCATTTCATGTAATAACTTTGTGGCAGCTTTTAGGAGTGGACCACTATGAACAATTTTGACTCAATCTGTTGCTCTGGATAGACCATTTCACACTTAACTACTCTGAATGACTTTGTTTACATCTTTACCATTTACTTATGCCAAAAAAAAACCAACAAAACAGTTGAATTCCTCTTTAATATACACTGTTTCCAAAATAGTTATGATGCTGTTTAAAATGTAAATAAAACAGAATTGTCACGCATTCAGCTCGTCAAGTAAACTCCAACTCCCAGAATACCCTGGGAGATCCTGTGACTCCAGACTCAGGCTCGCGCACCTATCTGCGGTCACAGTCTCCAGACTTTTGATTTGTCACCTGTGCCTCATTAGAGCAGAGTATTTAAGCCTGATTCTGACAGTCAGTGCGAGGTATTGTTTTCATTCTGAAATCTACTAAGCGTTTTCTCCTTGTTGTCTAATCGTGATTTTGACCGTTTGATTTCGTTGTTTTCGACTATGTCGGTTGCCTTTCCCTCTTTGGTCCTTTTGCTGATTACTTGAATTGCTTATTTGGATTTTTGGAGTGAACTAGGACTATTCTTTAGCGTTTTGCCCCTTTATGTTACCTTGGTTGGTAATTAGATGAATAAATTGTATGACCTCTTATCCGCTAGCGTCTGGGTTTCTATCAGAGCGTAACAAGAATGCAATGATGTGCAGATCATGTAAACCCTAAATTTAATGGGAAAAAAGTACAAAGACAACATATCACATGTTGAAATGGAAAAATTTTGTCTTTTGAAGAGTATATGCCCATTTTGAATTTGAACACATTCCAGAAAACCTGGGAAGGGGCATACCACTGTGTTGCTTGACCTTGTCTTGTAACAGTACTCTGTGTTTAAGTGTTTAAGAACTGAAGAGACCAGTTGCTGTAGTTTTGAAAGTGAAATGTTTCCCATTCTTCCATGATGTAGGATTTCAGCTGCTTAACAGATAAAGTTCTCCTTTGTTATATTATATTTCATTTTTTAATGTGCCAAATGTTTTTTTTAGTGGGTGACAGATCTGGACTGCATGCATGCTAGTTTACTACGGAACCATACTATTGTAATACATGCAGAATGTGGTTTGCCGTTGTCTTGTTGAAATAAGCAAGCAATAAGCCTTCACTGAAAAATATGTTGTCAGCAAAATGGCAGCATATTTTGCTCCAAAGCCTGTATCTGTTATTCAGCATTA
>NC_051232.1:14653518-14663518 GCF_015220715.1 Pygocentrus nattereri
TAAAGAAAGTGTTGAGTGTTAAAAGTAAACAGTAAATTAGAAAACCCAGTGAGTGTGAGGGGTAGACGAGCAGTAGTGCTTGTTTAGTAGTTTTGTAGGTTCGGGTCAGCCCCAAGGCTTTATGTTAACATCTCACCCACAACTATTAACTCGGGTATCCTGCTGTTCAACATAAAGGCAGACTTTTCTCTCCTTCCTCCCTGCTTTGACTGACCGCAGGATTGGGCCTTTTAAGCGTTTCTGCTATTCCAAAATCCACATATTTGAACAAGCACTATTCAAATATCCCAAAGAGGCAATAATTCAGATTGTTGTGAATAGAAAAAGTAAACCTAGTTCAATCCATACCATATTTGTGGTGGTAAGCAGAAGATGAGAATTTATTATTGTTTGAATTTGATAAAAGATATCACTTTATTTTAAGCAAAACATGCTGAAATAATAGTGAAGTATTCTAGTTTTTTATACTGTGAGTACATGTTGTGATTTTTAATGCAAACTGTAGTTATTGGTTATCACTGGTTAATTTAAGTACATCTGTGCAATGATGAGCTCATTTCTCATCTTCTTCCTGTTTTCACGATTGCACATTCATTCTCAGTTCTTTATTCATATGACTGTTGCAGTGTTGTTCTTTTGATATCTTGTGGACAAACAGACTGGTTCCACATTGGCAAAGAGTTAGACAAGGCTACATACCATCATACTTGCTCAACTTATATGCAGAACGTATTTTGAGAGAAGTGGGACTGGGGGAAGATGATTGAGGAATGGTGGAGAAAACTTTTGATTCATGGGTAGAATATAATCTGGAAGACTTAAAGGCCCTTAAAAAGAAAGTAAAAAGAAAGATTAGACTGAAAAGATGGAAGTTCAGTGCAATCTGAATAAGACTGAGGTTATGGCAACAGGAAAGGACGCTAGCTTCACCATTGATGGAGAAGATGTGGCATTCAGATTTTGCTCAGATTGTTTAATAACAAAGTACTCAAGAAATACAGTGCAGTTTAGCACTCCGCAGAACAAGGATGAAGGAGCTTAAAAAGATTTTCAAATGTAATGCCATCAGCTCAGAATTTATGTGGGAGCAGAATTGTCCACTCTATGGTCTTATTGGCTGTTTTTATGGCTGTGAAAGCTGGTCAATAAACAAGTGAGACAAGACAAATATTAAAGCATTTAAACTGCTGGTGAACACATTTTGACAGTACCTTGGATGACATGGAAAGCAAACAAATGGTTCCATGACCATATCAAGCCTCACCGCTCAATCGAAGCTCAGATAACCAAATGGAAGCTTTTTTGGACATATTCTGAGAAGAACCAGTTTATTGGAAAAGACAGCTATGCTTGGAACAGCTAAAGGTAGAAGAGGAAGACGATAACCAGCAACAAGATGGATGGATACAATTAGTGGAATCAGGAACCTACCATTCAGAAACATAAAGATCCAAACATTGCGGAGAAACACTATCCATATATTCTCCAGGAGCACTTTAATAATAATAATAATAATAATAATAATTCCCCTGGCAGGCCCAATGTTTTACTATACACTTCTATAACCTAGGAATTGCTCATTCACTTTGCATTGAAGTCCATGTAGTAACTGAATAATAAGCCTTAGTATGTAAGAATCCTGGGATTTTAAGGGGTTAATAATCTTTTGTTGACCAAAGAAGGGTGGGTTCCCCTTTTGAGTCTTTCATGTTTGCCCTGGGGGGGGTTTCCTGCCACTTTTTCCCTTGGGTTGGACCTGGATTGTCGCCCTTCTTTGTAACAAAAGCACTGTATGAATATATATTATGAAATCTAATTTAATTATAATAACATCTTGTTTTCAGAAAAGAAGGACAGTCCTATACATTACTGACTGTATTGTACTGTACAGATATAGCAGATTCCTTTAAGCAACCTTGCTCATCCTCACCTTCCAAAGTAAAGCTCAGAATGCTGTGCCTCGTCATTCCTGTTAGCCCAAATTCCCTGGACTGTCTGCAGCCTCCCCGCCAGGCTGCAGTCTTGGGACTCCCTCTGCTTCCCTTTCTCGCTCTAATTGGCCCCCCTGGTCTTATTCGGAGCGCCTGTAGCTCCGTCACTTAACGGCATGTGGCCTGCTTTCATGCAGAGACAACACAAGATCTGGAATATTACTGACTTTAGTCTAATATGAAAAGAAAAATTGTCTTGTTTGATGATGCACAATAAAAATGTACTGTGGAAAAAAAAGACAAATAATTGTTTTCTCATTTAAAGATATGATCCAGCACTTTTATCCAAAATGTGACCACTTAGACATGGGAAGATGTCAGAGGAGCAAACTGAAACCCATCAATACAGAATGTAGATTAAATGTAAATGTAATTATCTAATTAGCATGCACTTCACAACGTACAGTTAGTCCTGTTTAACTGGATTTAGTGTGGTGCAGTGAGAAACACAATTAAAAGTAAATACTTTTTCATAAATGTGGCACTGCTCATTGTTTTTTCTATCTCTTCCAACTTCTCAGCTACAGAAAACTTCATGACATTTCACATTTTATAGCAAAATTACTGTAAATTTCCTAAATGTAACGTATGGGGGGGGGTGTTAAAATTAAAGTGTGGTTTTATTTTTTCAAGTATGTTAAACAAATAAATAGAAGAGGTGCACTAAAATGTGTAGAAAATGCCATATTTAAGTACGTCCCTGTAAAAAATCCACAAAATATGGAATTTGATCAGGGACGTTCAAACTGTGCAAATGGGATATGAAACAGTATGGCATAAAACCTGAACAGTCACTAAGTTATGGATTTAAAAAATATTGTTTTTCTTTGTTCAGTGTAGTTCCTTTTTTTTCTTTTTCCCTCAGATTATTAGCTCTTTATGGGGTCCATTTTGATCTGAGTTGTTGACCAGCTTACGCTGCTAGATTACATCCAGAGTCGAGCTCTATTAGGTAGACTTGGTCTGTTTGAGAGCTGGGCTAAAATAAAACACAAGGTTGGAAAATGTGGTTCAGTGTTATGTAGAATGAATGAGCATTGCCAGTGGTTGGAGGGAACAGTGCTACTGCTTTTCTTTCTACTGCATTTTTAACAAGTTTCCCACACCAGTGCTCGGTGAGAAAAGAGGCCCCTAGGCGTGGGTTGCTGGCGGGTCATGTGACTGATTTTTTTTGGCCTGTTTCACGCAGCTACAGGGACACTGTCAGGTCCAGTTATGAGCCTGGTCATACTCATATCATTTTTATTGTACTGATGCTGTGTATAACCTCTGTGCCTAACACAGAGCCTTAAAGCAGTACTTCAGGCAAATCTCTGGTTTTTCCCTTTGCCCTCATGGTGAACCAAGACATGTTTGGTGCTGTTTTTGAGTAATGTAATGTCAACCAAGATGTGCTAATGTAGCTTAGTTTGAAATTGCATTTGGGTTTATGGCAAATTATTCACCAGACGACTGAAAACACAAAACCACAATTGAAACTAAATATGTATAAAAAAATAAACAAAAAAGCTATGCTACCATGCTTTAGTCCATGATTATAGGTAACATTGTGTAAAGCAGTGTCAGAGACCACATCAGCAAGTGTAATAGAGATTTCTGAACAACTCCACACAATTTGAAGCAATAGTGATGATTTAGGCAGGCAGTTAGCACCACACTAATTGATTTTATTAGTCCGCTGTCCTTTGTGTTGAACTCCTCTGTCCTCGTCCACTTCCCCAGACTCCTATGATCAGATTTTTCCCAAATACTCCACCATGCAATCCCCCACTTAGCTGCAGTTGCTCCTGAGTGACCCCTGAAGATCAGTGCGTCTCTGATAAGTGCCTAGCTTATATTGCTGTATTGATTTTGCTCCGTTCTGGATGGGTCTCTCCTATCACAGCTACTGGTTTCATTTTGCACTGCCACAATAAAACTAACAGGTGAGTGAAACATGCCCCGGGGGGAGGCTTTCCTTCAGACCCTCTACAAAACAAACCTCCTCCCAACCCTTACCCCCAACAACCTCAAACTGCCCTCAAACAGCCATGCTGGATGGATTTTGAGGATTTGAGATGATAAAATGGGGTAGTTGTTTGGTTGTGGTTACCAATGAGAATAAATATTCCATTAAATGTTCTTTTTTTTTTTATTCATTGCGAGTGTGCTGTCCTCTATTATCTGCATCACCCATATAACACTCAATTCAGTTTTACCACACTGTGCACCATTTTGCAAACACCATCGTTCTCCACCAAGCCACTAACGTTCTTCACCCGAACACCATCGTTCTCCACCAAGCCACTAACGTTCTTCACCCAAACACCACCGTTCTCCACCAAGACACTAACGTTCTTCAGACAAACTTCATTGTTCTCCAAAAAGCTACTAACGTTCTTCACCCAAACAAACATTCTTCACACAAACTCCATCGTTCTCCAAAAAGCCACTAACGTTCTTCACCCAAACACCATCATTCTACACCACACACCAACATTCTCTCCTGCAAACACCAGCACTCTCTGTCAGATAGTAGGATTATCCTCCAAATACCAGCATGCTGTATCAACATTATCCACCAAACAGCAAAAATTCTCAAACATGTTCATTCCTCAATGTGACATCATCGTCTCTACACAAACACCAACATTCTCCACAAACACTAACATGCATCACCACTAAACACAAACATTCTACCAAATTTTCCACAGAAACACTGTCATTCTCCTCCAAATGCTAACATTCTCCTTTTAGCACAATGTTCAAGCACTTCCTTGTTCCTTGTTATTACTTCATTCTTTTTTTTTTTGAGTTTTTAAACCTTTTGAGTCTTGGTTTCTTAAAATGTGTTTTTCTTCATACTCTGATGACTTATGAGAGTTGGTTCCTCTCCCTGATTCTTCCAGGGAATTTTTCTTTTGATCACTGGTATAGCATTATTTATACAGCACTCTTTACAGAGAACCTGTAATTCAGAGCACTTTACATAATAATAATAACAACAAGAATAATAATAATAGTAATACAGTTAAAGGGGGCTTCTCCTTTTGAGTAATTTATCACGTAATGAAATGTTTACACTATAATTTTCAAATGTGAAAAAAATTGAATGTTTTCTAATGATGGCTTCCCCAGTGTTTGTTCTCTCTCTCTCTCTCTCTCTCTCTCTCTCTCTCTCTCTCTCTCTCTCTCTCTCTCTCTCTATCTCTCTCTCTCTCACACACACACACACATCACATGCACACTGTTTGAGAGTGAGTAATCTTGTCGAGCCCTCTGAGACAGAAATGATAGTGACCGCAAGGTCCTGATGGACACCGAGATAAGCAGAGGAAATCCAATTATCTTTTAGTGTTTTCTTTCTAATCGGATCTCTAATACAGAAAAGATCCCTTCGATCGTGTTCTGGGAGAGCAGGAAAGAGAGTGAGAGACATATAGAGGAGGAGAGGGAGATGGAGGGAGAGATAATGACCCCTGCTCTTTTCTTCATTAGGAGTGAAATGTGGAGGGAGCAGGGCTGTAGGGGCAGATGAACAGAACCTGATAGAGAGGAAAAGAGAAAAAATGAGGTCACCCCACTCAGCCTCTATCCGTCTCTCTGTCTTTCCCTCTATCTAGCTCATTCTCTCTCTCTTCTCCCCTCCCTCTCTTTCTCATTTCTCGCTCAGTCTCTGCTCTTGAATCTTCTTCTCTTTCTTGCTCTCTCCCCTCTTTTTCTTCCTTGTTCTTTCTCTCTCCCCCTTTCTGTCTTTCTTTCTGCCTCTCCACTGCCTTTCTGTCCGTCTTACTCCAATTTTTTTCTCTCTTCACTTCTCCTTCTCTATTTTTGTCTATTTCTCTTTCTCTCACTCAAAGTCTCTGTCTCTGTCTGTCACTCTATCCATTTCTCTTTCGCTTTTCATCTTCCTCCTCTCTCTCCCCTTTCTCTCATCTGTCTCTCCATTTCTCTCGATAGCTCAGTCTCATGCTTTTGAAGTTTTTTTTTTAAACCTTAATAATGTTTACTTTCTGTATCAAACTCCTTTATTCAAAAAGAAAAAGAAAGAATACTTGTTTTTCCATTATCTCTTTAAGTTCCTCAGATTGGACTGAGGGGCAGAAACACTGAGTTGGGATTTTCCTCTCAGAAAACAAGTGCTGTTCTGAAGTGATAGTACAGTATTCTCTCTCTCTCTCTCTCTCTCTCTCTCTCTCTCTCTCTCTCTCTCTC
Source organism: Pygocentrus nattereri (assembly GCF_015220715.1). NCBI lineage: Eukaryota > Metazoa > Chordata > Actinopteri > Characiformes > Serrasalmidae > Pygocentrus > Pygocentrus nattereri. The sequence goes on from NC_051232.1 coordinate 14,659,704, forward strand.
TCTCTCTCTCTCTCTCTCACACTCTCCTGCTCTCGCTCTCTCTCGCTCTCTCTCGCTCTCTCTCGCTCTCACTCGCTCTCTCTCGCTCGCTCTCGCTCTCTCTCGCTCTCTCTCTCGCTCTCTCTCTCTCGTGCGCTCTCTCCTGCTCTCGCTCGCTCGCTCGCTCTCTCGCTCTCACTCGCTCTCGCTCGCTCTCGCTCTCTCTCTCGTGCACTCTCTCTCACGCTCTCTCTCGCTCTCTCTCTCTCTCTCGTGCGCGCTCTCTCTCTCGCGCGCTCTCTCTCTCGCTCTCTCTCTACCTCTCTCTACATCTCTCTCTGCACCTCTCTCTCTCTCTTTGTACCTCTCAGTCTGTATAATTGGTTCCCAGGTGATTCCTCTGCTGAGGTGTTGTTATATCTGTACAGTGTCTGTGTGAAGAGAATATAATAAGAGGATTTCTCTCTCTCTCTCTCTCTCTCTCTCTTTATCTTGTACTGTAGCTGTGCTGCACTGGGACGAGCTGCTTCAGAAGCAGACAGCATCCTTACTCTGCGCAGTTTTGTCTGCAGGGTCGTCATTCCACATTCGTTGATATGTTATTATGAGCATTAGATGTATATCACTGCAAGTTGGAAATATGTTTACTTTTAAATGCATACCTCAGTCAAGCATTCTAACAATAGCTAAAGGTGAATGCAAGCTAGAAACCATGAGTTAGTATAATATCATTGGCATGGTGCTGATTGGTGGGCATACAATTTAAATTAATTTTGCTATGTTTCTATACACTAACATGGCTAACAACAAATAGAAGCTAGTAGCCATGAATTAGCACACTGTCACTGTCATAATGGTATTTGGTGGAGACAGTGTTTCATTCAGTCTTAGCATTTTAGACTGAAGTATTCCTATTTGTTGATGTGGCTATCTATGAATTGAAAATGATAGACATGACTTGTACACTTTAATAAAATATCTCCTCTTGTACCTACGAGCACCAATGTGGTATGGATTGAAAGTTTAGAATCTGCATTTTCCACATAATTGCTCTGATTGCTTAAATGAGTCCGAAATAATGAATAGAAAATTACAGCATGATTTTGTTAATTCTGTGATAACTGTGGTGGTTTAAACAGTGTGATTTTGAATCTGTGCTGTGTTTGGCGATTTTAATCCACTGTGTGTAGCGCTAAAATCATTATCCTGTGCTCCCATTCTTCTTCTCTCTCTTGCTCTCACTGGCTTTCGGACACGTTCATTTTTCACTCGGCTGTGCATCTCCTTCATTTGACTATTTTTCACCCCAAAAGGACACGGTTAATTCCTGATTCTCTTCGTACAGTCTGACCTTGAGGAGGAGGAGGAGGAGGAAAAGATGAAGAGACTGCCATCGCTGCATTGTGGCCAGTCCATTAAAATCACACAATGAAAGAGTGAGAGAGCAAAAGCAAAAAGAGAGAAGGGATGCAGCAAGAGACATAGTTTTTGTGATAAGTTGTTTCCCCTGTGTTAACCTTGATGGTCACTGTGACTGTCAAGGGCAGATAGTGATGACACCTTCTTTATTTCTCTCTCTCGCTCTCTTTCTTTCCTTCTATTTTTCTCTCACTTTTTTCTTCCCTCTGGTATATTTTCCTTTCCTCTTTCTATTTCTTTTTTTTCTTTGCTGTCTCTCTGTGTGTCCCTCTTTCTTTCTTTTTTTTCTCATGTTTTTCTCTCTTGCTCTCTCCACTTTCTTTTGCTCATTTTCTCTATTTTGCCTTTCTCTTACGCTACACCTTTCCTGTCTCTGTTTTGCTCCCCTTCTCTCTTTCACTTTTCCTCCCTCTCTCTATCTCTCTCTCTTTCTCAGTTTCTTTCCATCTTTGCTCATTTCTTCTTCTCTTTTTCATCTGTCTCTTTCCTCTCTTTCTCATTTTCTCACCCTTTATCTGTCTTTCTCTCTCATTTTCTTTCTCTTCTCTTCCGCGCTCTTGTTTGCTCTCTCTCATTTTTTTCTTTCTCTGATTTTCTTTCTCTTCTCTTTTGCTCTCTCCTTTGCGCTCTTTCTCATTTTCTTTCTCTTTCTCCCGTTTTCTTTCTTATTTTTATTCTCTCTTTCACCTTTTCTTCTTCTCCTCTTCATCTGTCACTTTCCTCCCTATGATTCTCTTCTCTGTCTCTCTCGTTTGCTCTTTTTCCTCATTTTCTTTTTAATTTTTATATTCTCTCTCTCTTGCTCTTTCTCTCTCTTGCTCTCGCTCTCTCTGCACTCCTTCATCTTGTGCTCGTTTTTAACTCCTCTGTCGTCTGGGGAGCAGAATGTTGAGGGAAATCAATACTGCGTTTCAGTGGATGACAGGAGCATCGTTCCAGAATTGAAGCGGCTGTCAGACAGTGTCATTCTATGACTTTTGTTCGCCATTGTACTTTTATGGTGTCATTTTTCTTCCCCCGTCATTCTTCCCTCTCTCCTCTCTTTCTGTTCGCTTTTGTCTGTATTCCCCTGACTGCAGCTGTGATGCTTTGCATCCAGCAGGAACGCAATGGGTCGAAAGATCAAGTGCAATGAGAATACCTTCATTTTCTCCCTGTTCATCGCAGCATTTCTGTTATTTCTTCTAAAACTCCCCAACAAGCCTCATGCACATGGTAGATCCCCCGCAACTGGAGCGCACACACGGTCTGTCAAAACATTGAGGAAACCATGCTTTTCACAAGGGCAATTGCTATAGTTTTCAAAGGTGCATAATTAAATGTTTAAGATGTAAAGAAAGTCATTCAGAGTGGTTTGATGTGGAATGCTCAGTTCTAGAGAAACATTTGTTTACAGTAGTGCTGATAGGAACCAGATGTCCACCTCTAAAAGCTCCCTCACACAAATTTATTACATTAAAATGGTTATGAACTCATATCCATGTCTGAGGTGCTGTTTTATGATAGTTTTGGGAAAGTTTGGCTTAAATGTATTTTTATGTTGTAAGTCAAATTAGTTTCCAAAGAAACCTTTTTTTCACATTTTCTACTAGTTTAACATCATCAACATTCCATATAAGTGCCCTAGTGCTTTTGAATAGTAAATAAAATGGCTATATTTGTGCTGTATACATTGTGATCCCTGGTTCCTATCACCACCACTGTAAAGAAATTGGAGTCTCTGAGTTTTGTTTACATCTCAGCCACTGAAAGTTGTTTTACAGTTTCTCATTAGTTTGAATGCTATTTTTACAAGCATTCTGTTAAGCTTGTCCAACCGCACAGTAGCTGCAAATGAACACATTTGTTGGCAGAGCCTGCATTTTCCTACACTAGCTGGGCAATTTAACTGTTTAAGTGGGGCAAAAGACAAACCATTAAATTCAGTTATTTGTATGACGAGTAATTGTCAGTTAAATATTCCTCATTGTGATAGGTATGTTCAGTGTTAGATTAAAGCAAATGTATGTGAGGCTGCTTTAGTGAGGTGCTAGTGGTGTTTTGGTGGGTGTGATGTGCTCTGGAGGTGGAACTGGGTCTCCTCCCTGTCTGATCCTGTCACAGTAAACACACAGCACAAGCAGATGCGGATAATTACTCTGTCTTACAGCATAATGCTCCACTCTGGGGTTCCTCAGAGATAGTGTAACGTTTAGCCTTGATCACAGACTGTTAGTGTTACTGATGGATACCGTTTTCAGCCTTTAACTCTGAACATTAACCGTACTTTGCTCTTGCCCTTTTTAGGGATGTTTTGCATTGCAGGAAAAAATATGCTCTTTGATCTTTTGGAATTTAGGTGCCAGCAAATATTAGAACTAGATGTGGACCATTGCCTTTTCTGTTAGAACAAATGTTTTATTTATTTATTAATTATT